>NC_060124.1:145699303-146002333 GCF_021461395.2 Schistocerca americana
TCAGAAGGATATAGGTTGTAGTAGGTGCTGGGAGATGAAGAACTTTGCACAGGATAGAGTAGGATGGAGAGCTGCACCAAACCAGTCTCTGGACTGAAGACCACAACAACAACAACAGTTAAAGAAGCAGTAAAAGGAGCTGAAGCTCAAATAGCTGAAAAGACATGACTTAGTAGGAATCCTTGGATATTACGGTTCATATTGAAATTCTTTGATGAAACGAGAAAATACAAAAATGCAGCCATTGAAGCATTGGAAAGGGAATACAGATATCTAAAAAAGTCTGCAAAAAGTGCAAAATGTCTAAGCACAAAAAAACAAGGGAAAAAATGGGGAGACTGTGGAAGCATTTATAACTTGGGGAAAAAATAATACTGCCAAAAGGAAGATTAATAAACCTTTGGAGAAACAAGTTGCAGTTGCAGCTCGGATGACAATCAAGTTCTAGGCAAAGAAGAAAAAGGTGGAAGGAATATATAGAGAGGCTCTACAATAGAAATTAAATTGATGAAATGGAGGAGGAAGTGACTAAAGATGAGACAGCAAACATATTACTGCAAGAATAATTTAACATAGCAGTGAAAGAAAACAAGTACCCAGAGTAAATGACATTCTATCAGAATCACCATTACTTTGCAAGAGCCAGCCATGATAAAACTGTTCCACCTGGTGTGTAAGATATATGTTGTTGTTGTTTGAGACAGATGAAATATTGTCAGATTTTAAGAAGAATGCAATATTCTAGTTCAAAAGAAAGCACATGCTGATAGGTGAGAATACTAGCAAACTATCAGTTCAATACTCATGGCTGCAAAATACTGGCACAAAGTAACAGAAGAATCAAAAACAGGTAGAAGCTGATCTTGAGAGAGATCATAATGTGTTCCAGAGAAATGCAGCAACACACAAGCCAATACTGATCCTACAAATTATCACAGATAGGCTGAAGAAAGGCACACCTACATCTGTGGCCCTTGTAGAGAAAGCTTTTGACAATGCTGACTGAAATACTCTCTTTGAAATTCTGAAGGCTGCAGTGATAAAATACAGGGAGTAAAAAGTCATATACTGTTTGTCCAGAAATCAGACTGCAATTAAAAAAAAAAATCAGGCATGAAAGGAAAGTGGTAGCTGAGAAGTGAGTGAGACATGGTTGTAGCCCATCAATCCATACATTGAGCAACAGATAAAGGAAATAAAAGAAAAATTTGGAGACGGACAAAGTTCAGGGAGAATAAATTAAAAATTTCAATTTTGTCAATGATACAGTCAAAGACAGCAAATGTCTTGGAAAAGCAGTTAAATGGATGGATAGAAACATGAAAATAGGTTAGAAGATGAGCATCAACAAAAGTTATACAAGGGTAATGGAATGTATTTGAACTGAATCAAGCTATGTTGAGGGAATAGTTTAGGAAATGAAACACAAAGTATTGTATGAGTTTTGCTACATGGGTAGAAAAATAACTGATTATGGCCATGGTACATAGGATACTGACTATACATTTAAGTGTTATGAAATCTTTTCTGATGATATTTGCATTTAATGTAGCCATCTATGTACTGTAGCCTTCTATGGAAGTGAAATGTGGGCAAGAAGCATTTCAAAGGAGGAGAGGAGAAAAGCTTTTGTAATGTGGTGCTACAGAAGAATGCTGAAAACTAGATGCGTGCATATTTTTTTTCTGAGGAGGTATTGGTCCGAATTGAATAGAAAAAATTTAAGGCACAACATCACTAAAGGAAGGCATTGGTTGACAGTTCACATTCTGAGTCATCAAGGAATCGTCAGTTTGGTATTGGAGGGAAGAGCAGAGGGTAAAAAATTGTTGTGGGAAACCAAAGTACGAGCGACTACCGTAAGCAGCTTCAAATGGATGTGGGTTGTAGTCTGGAGACGAAGAGGCTTGTATAGGATATAGTGGTGTAGAGATCCCCATCAAACCTGTTTTTGGACTAAAGACGAACACGACGACGACGCCAACTAGTGACGTATTTAGCGGTTTTTGTATTTAAACATGCGTGTTATGATGTACTGAAAAGTCGAGGAATGTGACATAGTCGTATGGAAGTGTTACCTCTTGATAGTAATACATTTTGTATTTAGTAATTGTAACATTCTATTAGATAACTACGTAATAAAGGAAGTACGAAGTAAACTAACAAGTGGTTTCGATCATACCTGCGCAAGTATTAAAAAAAAAATCCAGATACGCAGAAACACATCGTATTTCGTTTTTTTCTGAAAAAGTTACAATGTTTCATCAAGTTCCCTGTAACATTTAAATTTGAGTTTAATCCAAACTTCATATATTCTTCCTTTAGTCCCGTAAGCGTATAAATTATTTTCTTTCATGCTGTACACACTACGTATCTGGTATCGTGTATATCGTATAACCGTGTTTCTAAATACATTGCTTACCATTATAAACTGTTGTCACATAATACTAAGAATATACTATTGGGCACACATTCACTACACTTGCGTTTTCAGTAAACAACATGCGGCAGCGGCCGAAATCTGACACTGACATTTTCAGATTCGTCGCAATTTTCTACAGAAAATGTGTCAAAGACATTTGATTGATCGATCAGTTACAAATTTTGAAAAATTATTCATTCCACTTGAAATTTTAGAATGTCACATAAATTATTTAAAGATCCACTTCTGAACAGAATGAGTACCAATTTTCCATAACGTATAGACTGTACCATTCAAGAGTGTATACATCCAAAGATGTAAAAAGTAAAGATCATCCCATTGACCATTTGAGTCAACGCCTTCTAGTCGCGTTGCTTGTTATAACCTACGATAATAAAAGTCATTGACATTGTTGACATGTGAATGGCGTTGTGTAATGTTAATGTTTACAATTTGCCGGATGTTAAGTCGACAAGTATATAGTGCAGTTTACTAATAAAGTAGAAGACAGTAACGTAAAGTTAGTATTGTAAGAATGATTCTACCCTCTGCTGCGAAGATTGTATGTCAAGGAAAGAATTTATGTTGCAGCATCAAATTATTAGGAACGGTTGTTCGTAAGTTCTGTTTATTTACAAAAGTATTTCGGCTACAATCAAGCCGTATCAGAGTTGTCTTATTAAGAAATATTACATATCTGGCCTCTAATAGTTTTAAGAAAAACTCGTTGATCAACTATCTTAGATCATGACAACCGTGCCACATCTGGACTGCAATATGTAATCATTATATAGCGTTAAGATGTGTTGCCGGCCGCGGTGGGCGAGCGGTTCTAGGCACTTCAGTCTGGAACCGCGTGACCGCTACGGTCGCAGGTTCGAATCCTGCCTCGGGATGATGTTTGTGATGTCCGCAGATTAGTTAGGTTTATGTAGTTCTAAGTTCTAGGGGACTGATGACCTCAGATGTTAAGTCCCATAGTGCTCAGAGGCATTTGAACCATTTTTATGTGTTAGTTACATGGCTCGATAGCTTTTATGGAAACGGAACTTTTGTGCCGAAGTTCATGAACCATTTGCAAAAATAGCTTGTTGCAGATCATGTATATATTATGTATATAATTGCAGGACCGTGCATTTTTCGTTGTTTATGTACGGTATATGTGGTTAGCGTACATCAATGTACATAATATGGCCTCGACCTAGCCACAGATCAGTCTGTCACCGTAATCAAGATTTCAGGAGGGCTCGAGGTTGGGGAATTATTGTTTGTTTTTGTGATCGATGCAGCTCTCCATGGCGCTGTATCCTGTGCAAGCATCTTCATCTCTGAATAACTACTGCAACTTACATCCTTTTTAACCCCTACCCCCACACACATTTCTCTCCAATACAGAATTGGTGATCCCTTGATGTCCCAGAATGTGTCCTATCAACTAATCCCTTCTTATAGTCAGATTGTGCCAAAAAAATTCATTTCTTTCCAATTCTTCTCTGTACCTCCTCATTACTTACATGATTTCCCCATCTAATCTTTAGCATTCTTCTGTAGCACCACATTTCAAAAATTTCTCTTCTCTGCTTGTCTAAACTGCTTACGATCCAAGTTTCACTTCGTAACATGGCTACTGTTCATACAAATACTTTTATAAAAGGCTTTCTTAAATCTAAATTCTATGTCAACAAATTTCTCTTCTTCTGAAGTGCTTTTCTTGCCATTGCCAGTTTATATTTTTTATCCTTTGTATTTCACTCATCATCAGTTAATTTTCTGCCTAATTAACAAAACTCATCTCCAAATTAAAGTGCCGTTTTTTCTAATGTAATTCCATCTGCAGCAAGTGATTTGATGATACGACTACATTCCATTATACTTGTTTTGCTTTTGTAGATGATCATCCTATATCCTGCTTTCAAGACACTGTCCATTCTGTTCAACTGCTCTTCTGAGTTCTTTGCTGTCTCTGACGGAATTATGATGTTAGCTAACCTCAACTTTAATTCCTACTCCTAATTTTTCTTTAGTTTCCTTTACTACTTGTCCAGTTCACAGATTGAATAACATTGGTGATATGCTACAACCCTCTCTCACTCCCTTCTCAACCACTCATGCCCCTCACATGAGTGCCATCTGGTTTCTGTATGTTACCCCTGCGACTTTCATCATTGCAAAAGATTTCTCTGGGTCTACAAAACTATAAACTTAGGTTTGAATTTCCTTAACCTATCTCTAGGAGAAGCTGCAAGGTCAGTATTGCCTCGCATGTTGCTACATTTCCCCAAAATTCACACTGAACTTCCTTGAGGTCGGCTTCTACAAGTTTTTCCGTTCTTCTGTAGAGTATTTGTGTTAGTATTTTGCACACCGATATTTCACTAATATACACACCTGTATGCACCTGCTTCCTTTGGAACTTGAGTTATTACAGATAGGCCTATCACACTTGAATCCCATTTTCTGACATAAACTTTCTGAATTGACTCTGCTGTATTGGTTTTTATAATGAAAAATGTGTTAAGTATGACAAAGTACAGTTCTCTAAATATGATGCGAAAATTGACAACAGGCTCCAATACATATCAGCCCATTACGACAGCCTGTGTTTTGTCTTGACTTTTGAGTGCACTTACAGTTTCTGCAGTTTTTGAGTTGCCTGCCTCAGTTAGTAATTTGCTTCTGTTGGCCATAGCTAATTGTGTTTGTTTTCCAGAATATGAAAGAATTTTTTGGAGTATTGATTTGTGTTCCAATGTTATATTTTGGCTTGTGAGTTAGCAAAGTCCACAAATGTGATTGATGGAAAAGTAGCTGTGGTAACAGACTAATGTGTAGTGTATCTGAGGTTTGTGTTAGGTTGCTTGGTGGTGATTCTTCTGGAAAACCTGGAATTCTCAGGAAATTACAGTTTACCTTGAAAAATAAAAAAATCAGGGAGATTTCTGGAATTTTGCAAAATCTCAGGGAATTTAATTTCATTGAGTCTTATAAATCACAAATTTTTAAGTTTCAAAGTGTGTGAAATATTTGAATATTAGCCCATATAAATGATCAGTGTTTAAAAGCTGGTTAAAACGTGGCAGAGAGAAAAGAAATTAGTGAGATGCTCAACCTCCCACTCCCCCTTCCTTCCAAATAGCTGCATCTTTTCTTATTTTTTTTTAAAAAAAAAAAAAAAAAAAAAAAAAAAAAAAAAAAAAAAAAAAAATCCATTGAATGTACTGGAGGAAACGTGGCTGTGGAGATTGGCTGATATGTAGTGTAGCCCGATGTTGCTTAAAATACTTTCTTGGTTACTTTTGAAGAGTCCTGATTTTTGAGGTTGTAGTTTCTTGGGAGCCTAAGAGAGCAGTTTAAATTCTGTTTCATATAATAACATTCTGCTATAGAGACCATTGCTGACACTTTAAAATCTGTAAAACTTTTGAGAAATGGTTGGTTGAAACATCCAGTTCCCAACAAAAAGTATGTCTTCAGGCTGCTGAATGCCTTGGGAAATATGTTGTACTAACAGAGCTGTACAAAACATTAACCTATAGTGACAGGGATGTGTCATACAGAGATATTACAGACATTGCAAAGAAAAGAAGGACTTGAAAATGAGTGACTCAACAAGGTGTGAAGGATGTGCAAAATGTGATGAGAAGAGTAGATGGCAAACTAGTAACAAGAGATGCAGTCATTCTTACATTTAATAGCACAGTATCACCAGAACACATCAGGATAAGAGCCATTTGTTTAAAATGAGGCACTATGTATCCAGTCCAGTGTTCTGTTTTAAATCCCAACTCTTATGACACACTGCTCTACAGTGTTTGTTCTTCCTTTCTGAGGTCTCTTAATTGCTCAGTATCACACTGTACAGTATTTCTTTAGGAAAATAAGATGCAGGGGCTAAAAACAAGAAGTGTATTCCATACATGTGAGCCAAAAACAATCTATAAAGCTGTGAAACCCTGCTCTTTCACTACTTCATGTGCTTCAGCTCTCAAAAACCCAGAGTCACCGTGATTCATTATAGACAGCGGCAGCATGGTTGCAGCAGTGTGCTTGTGGCACCAGTCAAACAGCCAAAAATGCCAAGTTACTTTGTTCCAGCTAGTCACCGTGATTCATTACAGACAGCGGCAGCATGGTTGCGGCAGTCTGCATCCCCCCCCCCCCCTTTCCCCCTGTGTGTGTGTGTGTGTGTGTGTGTGTGTGTGTGTGTGTTTTAGGAGGATGTCATGTGGCACCAGTCAAACAGCCAAAAATTCCAAGTTACTTTGTTCCAGCTAGTCACCATGATTCATTAGAGACAGCGGCAGCATGGTTGCGGCAGTCTGCATTCCCCCTTTTTAGATTAGATTAGATTAGTACTTGTTCCATAGATCATGAATACGACACTTCGTAATGACGTGGAATATGTCAGGTTAATAAAAGGTGTCTATACAAGATATTACATTACACAAAATATTACAGGACACTCAATTTTTTATTTTTTTTAATTTTTTATTTTATTTTATTTTTTTGTGGTGGGGTTGGGAAATTACCCACTTACTATATCCAAAAATTCATCTAATGAGTAGAAGAAGTTGCCATTAAGAAATTCTTTTAATTTCTCTTTAAATGCTATATGGCTATCTGTCAGACTTTTGATGCTATTAGGTAAGTGACCAAAGACTTTTGTGGCAGCATAATTTACTCCCTTCTGAGCCAAAGTTAGATTTAACCTCGAGTAGTGAAGATCATCTTTTCTCCTAGTGTTGTAGCCATGTACACTGCTATTACTTTTGACTTTGTTCAGATTGTTAATAACAAATTTCATAAGTGAATATATATATTGTGAGGCTACAGTGAAGATCTCTAGCTCTTTAAATAAGTCTCTGCAGGATGATCTTGGATGAGCTCCAGCAATTATTCTCATTACACGCTTTTGTGCAATGAACACTCTTTCACTCAATGATGAGTTACCCCAGAATATGATGCCATACAAAAGCAGAGAATGAAGATAGGCGTCGTAAGCTAATTTACTCAGATGTATATCGCCAATCAATGCATACACCTAGAAATTTTGAATATTGTACGTTAGCTACCGATTTCTCATCGAAGTATTTATTTATTAATGGTGTCATTCCATTTACTGTGTGGAACTGTATATACTGTGTTTTGTTAAAGTTTAATGAGAGCACATTTGCAGAGAACCACTTAATGATTTTCTGAAAAACATTGTGTGCAATGTCACCAGTTAATTCTTGCCTGTTGGGTGTGATAGCTATACTTGTATCATCGGCAAAAAGTACCAGCTTTGCATCTTCGTGAATATAGAATGGCAAGTCATTAATATATATTAAGAACAGCAGAGGACCGAACCTTGCAGCACCCCAGTCTTGATTGTTCCCCAGGTTAAGAAATCACCAGTTTTTTGCATGTTATGTGAACTGTTTATTTCAACATTCTGCACTCTTCCAGTTAGGTATGATTTAAACAATTTGAGCACTGTCCCATTCCTACCACAGTACTTGAGCTTATCTAGAAGTATTCCATGATTTACACAATCAAAAGTCTTTGATAGATCACAAAAAATCCCAATGGGTGACTTCTGGTTACTCAGAGCATTTAATATTTCATTAGTGAAAGTATATATAGCATTTTCCGTTGAAAAACCCTTCTGGAAACCAAACTGACATTTTTTTAAAACTTCATTTTGTTAAAACTTTATTTTTACAAAAGTGTGAAGCTACTCTACAATACATTACTTTTTCAAGAATTTTGGATAAGGCAGTCAGAAGAGAGATTGGGCGGTAGTTGTTGACATCAGACGTATCCCCTTTTTTATGCAGTGGTTTAACAATGGCATACTTCAGTCTGTCTGGGAAAATACCCTGCTTCAGAGAGCTATTACATATGTGGCTAAGAATCCCACTTATTTCTTGGGAACAAGCTATTATTATTGTGCTGGAAATGCCATCAATTCCATGTGAGCTTTTATTCTTGAGAGAGAGAGGGCTGCATTACGGCCATGATCCACTGACTCCCTTTGAAGATCATACATTACTTCCCAGGGAACAACATTCGGGATTGTACTGTAAATGTCTCAGTCCCCAATGGTGGAAGAGCTGTGATACTAACATGAGTGACTTTATTACAAAATGGCAAGGTATTTATATGCTTTCAGACTGCACTTGTGTGCTTATATTGTGACATCCTTGTTGTACAGCTCATTATTTCCTCTTGCTTTTCCAGTGTCTGTGTATTTGCCTTGCACACCATGTTCCATATTTCCTTTATTGCTCTCCCAAATTCTTTAACTGATTTTCCTGTCATACCCTTCTTGGTTTTTAACATATCAAATGGTAATGGCATCTTATGACTGTATATCACATTATGTAGTGACAATCCTGTATTTGTGTGCTGCTTCATGTTACACACTGAGACTACGTACTTCAAATAAACATCTCAGTTGGTATGGCATGCATCTACATAGTGTCCTAGTATTTGCCCTGTTGTTCTGTGCACCCTTTTTGTTCTTCCTTTAGCTTGAGGATATAGAGGAATTGTTCTCAGTGTCTTCACATGTAACAGCTTACACAATTCCTTGCACAAATCCAACATAAAATTGGTTCCCTGATCTGCCACTATCATTCAAGTACTCCAAACTGCAGTATTCAGTTGCTTACTAACACCTGTGCAACTGTTGCTGTTCCACTTTTCTTGAAAAATGGTCTGTAATTGTGAGTACATATTTATTCCCTGCTGCTGTTTTGTTGAAAGGGTCTGAAACATCAGTTCCAAGCAACTGAAATGGTGCTAATACTTCAGATAACCTCTGCATGGTACTCTCATGTGAAACAGATCTGTTCTCTGTGCACACTGTATGCAACTCCGCACATAATGGTCCACTTCCGTCCTGCCCCTGTTCTTCCACCAGTACCTCTCCACTACTCTTCTGTTGGTAGACCTGCATTCCCCTTGCCTGCTAACATGTGATCATGTGTCTCCTTAACACTTTAGCCCATAGCTTTTCCGGCAGTACCACTCATGGTCTCAACTTGGTTTCTCTGCACAGCAACCCATCCTGTATACCAAACTGTGACTGTTCACTATACTGTTTACATTAGTCATCTGTCTTCTGTGCTTTCTGCCATTCCTTAAGCTCATTACTACCTATTTGCAACACTGCTACTTTCCTACTCAAGCTGCCTGCATTTTCAGCTTTCTTTCCAGGTTTATATATGACATCAAAATCAAACTCACATAATCATTCTGCACATCATGTCAACCTACTGAATGGATCGTTCAACCCCAGCAACCATTTCAATCTGCATGAATGTTATCACTCAAAACATTTTCCCATACAGATAATATTTAAAGTTGGTGATTCCATAGATAAGGTTCAATGTTTCTTTTTCGACCGTGAAGTAATCCTTCTCTGCTGAGTTTATTTGTCTTGATGTATAGGTTACTGGGTGCCCCATGGCCTTTATTTCTTGAGATAACACAGAACCAAGTACATGGCTGGATGCATCATGTGCCAGAGTGAATTCTTTATTGAAATTTGTAAACACTAAGATTGGATTTGATGTCAAAACTTCCTTCAGTTTCTCAAAAGCACGTTGACAATCCTCTGTCAAACAAATTTTGAGCCTTTCTTCAGCATTTGCATCAGTGTTCTGGCAATACACACAATTCCCTTTACGAATCTTCTGTAATAATTCACAGCTCCAAGAAATGATTGTAGATCCTTCACTGATTCAGGCACTGAAAATTCACTCATAGCTTTAACTGGCCATGGGTGCTGTCTTAACCACATCCTTGCCAATTATGAGACCAAAGTATGCCATCTCTTCTAACAAAAAATTACACCTCTCTGTACTTATCGTTAAATTCATGGCAGAGTACTTCCTTTAGGTGTTGTATGTACTGTTCCATATCACTTGCAAAGACACTTACGTCATTGAAATACACCATTTTTGGTCCTAGCTGCTGGAGTTGGCAGTCGTGTGCATGATGTGTGCTTGATTGTGTGAATGAATGGTGTGTTTGTCTCTTTCTTTTCCTGATGAGGGCTATAGCTGAAAGCCTTGTGTAAGTGTCTTGTGAAAGTGTCTTTTAATTGTGCCTGTCTACAACTTAATGTCTGATCTTTCGGTAAGTAGCAATATATCTTTATGTACACTCCTGGAAATGGAAAAAAGAACACATTGACACCGGTGTGTCAGACCCACCATACTTGCTCCGGACACTGTGAGAGGGCTGTACAAGCAATGATCACACGCACGGCACAGCGGACACACCAGGAACCGCGGTGTTGGCCGTCGAATGGCGCTAGCTGCGCAGCATTTGTGCACCGCCGCCGTCAGTGTCGGCCAGTTTGCCGTGGGATACGGAGCTCCATCGCAGTCTTTAACACTGGTAGCATGCCGCGACAGCGTGGACGTGAACCGTATGTGCAGTTGACGGACTTTGAGCGAGGGCGTATAGTGGGCATGCGGGAGGCCGGGTGGACGTGGGGCGTGAGGTCTCCACAGTACATCGATGTTGTCGCCAGTGGTCGGCGGAAGGTGCACGTGCCCGTCGACCTGGGACCGGACCGCAGCGACGCACGGATGCACGCCAAGACCGTAGGATCCTACGCAGTGCCGCAGGGGACCGCACCGCCACTTCCCAGCAAATTAGGGTCACTGTTGCTCCTGGGGTATCGGCGAGGACCATTCGCAACCGTCTCCATGAAGCTGGGCTACGGTCCTGCACACTGTTAGGCCGTCTTCCGCTCACGCCCCAACATCGTGCAGCCCGCCTCCAGTGGTGTCGCGACAGGCGTGAATGGAGGGACGAATGGAGATGTGTCGTCTTCAGCGATGAGAGTCGCTTCTGCCTTGGTGCCAATGATGGTCGTATGTGTGTTTGGCGCCGTGCAGGTGAGCGCCACAATCAGGACTGCATACGACCGAGGCACACAGGGCCAACACCCGGCATCATGGTGTGGGGAGCGATCTCCTACACTGGCCGTACACCACTGGTGATCGTCGAGGGGACACTGAATAGTGCACAGTACATCCAAACCGTCATCGAACCCATCGTACTACCATTCCTAGACCGGCAAGGGAACTTGCTGTTCCAACAGGACAATGCACGTCCGCATGTATCCCGTGCCACCCAACGTGCTCTAGAAGGTGTAAGTCAACTACCCTGTCCAGCAAGATCTCCGGATCTGTCCCCCATTGAGCATGTTTGGGACTGGATGAAGCGTCGTCTCACGCGGTCTGCACGTCCAGCACGAACGCTGGTCCAACTGAGGCGCCAGGTGGAAATGGCATGGCAAGCCGTTCCACAGGACTACATCCAGCATCTCTACGATCGTCTCCATGGGAGAATAGCAGCCTGCATTGCTGCGAAAGGTGGATATACACTGTACTAGTGCCGACATTGTGCATGCTCTGTTGCCTGTGTCTATGTGCCTGTGGTTCTGTCAGTGTGATCATGTGATGTATCTGACCCCAGGAATGTGTCAATAAAGTTTCCCCTTCCTGGGACAATGAATTCACGGTGTTCTTATTTCAATTTCCAGGAGTGTACATTGACAACATACACCAGTAACTGACATGGTTTCAGTCCTCTGAGAATTCTGTCCAATGACTTCTGGAATATTGCAGGTGTGTTCTTTAATTTGAAAGGCTTCCTCCTGTGTTGATAATGATTCCATGGCAAAGAAAATTCTGTTTTTGGTTGGTCCTCCGGAGTGACTTCTAGCTGATGCTTGCCAGTCCTTAAGTCCGTGGTGAAAAATACTTGCACAAGCTTAAATAATCTATGATTTCTGTAATGTTCGGCTAAGGACAGCTGTCTGTTACAGTATAGCATTCAGATGTCGATAATTACAACAAAATCTAAATTTCAATGATTCATCTGCTGATTTCTTGGGCATGATGATAATTTCTGCCCCCCCCCCCCCCCCCCAAGGGCTCTTACTTTCCTCAGTAATTTTATCTGTCACCTGCTGATAAGAAAATTCTTCCAGAATCGGCTGCAGGTAGCCCAGGACTATATGGTTTGCAGTAAGCAGGTGATTCATTTCCTGTTGGTATTCAGTGCTGCATAATAACCAATGCTGGCAATAGCCCTCTCAGAAAAAAACAAATTCTTAAATTCCAACAGGACCTCTTCCAGCCATTCCTTATCCCTTCCCTTTAGATGCTTCAACTTCCCCTGTAATGCAGTTTAAGTGGTGTTTGTTGATTGTCTGTGGCCAACAACCCTTGTGTCCCATTCTTCTTCCTCCAGGATATCTGTGTTAGTGATCACCAACTGCTTTCTTAACCTTATTTCCTTGACACTAAAAGTATCCACAAAAATATGTTACCACAATTTATCTCTTGTACATCTACAGCACTTCTTTTCTCTCAGCAACTGGCCTTATCGAATACTTTATTTCCTTCCATCTGTTCCACCACACACGACATCCCTACTGGTAAGTTGGACTTAACGTTAACCCGGACCAATTTCCCGATACCCTTAGGTACACAATTGTCTGAATTGAGTCAGTGTGATTGCTTGCAGTTTAAATTGATCATCATGCATGGTACAAGCACCCCGCAGTATTGCTACATGGGCAGCAGTTCCACCCAACTGAAAAATTTTCCTGTCAACCTCCACAACATGTTGTCAAAGGTCAGGTGATGCAAGAAATCTAAGTCCATATGTGGCACAGTCTCTACACATTGTTGAAACTGAAATATACCCAGGCAAAAATGTATGTCTGGCAATCCCAAAATTGTGACATCTCTTTCCCCATTCTACACAGTCTGCACCATGGTGTGTTCCACTGTTTATGTTCCAGCAGATCACCACTGGCAACTGACACATGTGACCCTGTGTCCAACAGTATCTTGCAGTTCTTTTGCCCTACTATCCCTGTGACCACAAAATCCACCTTTGCATATGACTTTGTAGCATCTAATCTTACTGGAAATGACTGTATGTGGACTTTGGATTCCCTTGGGTCTTTTTGTCTGCTTCTTTCCCAGCCCCATACCCCTGAAACTACCATTATTATTACGCTGGAAACTACCGTTACTATGACGCTGACATCTGCCCTTTCTTCCACTGTCCCATGGCTGGTGACATTGCTTCCACACATGCCCTGTCTGTCCACACCTATAACACCTGACATCAGTAGAAAACGCTGCCCGTACAATTTGCAATCCAGTTGACATGTCAATTTCCTTGTACCGAACTGCTAATATGACAGCTACATGCACATCAGCATGGCATCCCACTTCTGACAGCAGTGAAGAGGTCTGTAGTCAGAGAGGTGCAAGTGGGCACCTTATGGCACAAGTCAGACAGCCAAGAATTCCAAAACACTTTATTGCGGCTACCTACCATGATTCGTTACAGGTGCCAGCTGTGTGGCTGCAGCATTCTGTGACCTTGTGTGTGATTTGGACAGAGCACAGTGTAGGCCGAGTGGAGGCCTGTTATGCAACTACTTCTGCCAGTGATGGCTGGTGTGCTGCTTCCCAGATCTGAGTGGGCCCAATGTGGTCACAACTCTGCACTTTGTGATCTCAGGACAGGCTGCCCTGATGTAGAGTCAAACTGTAGTCCTCGAACAGCATTCTAGATGGTACCCCAAGTGTCACAGTCCTTGTGGTGGTTAGAGCTGCAATACTAACACAAGTGACTTTAGTACAAAATGGGTAGATGTTTGTATGCTTTCGGCCTGCACCTCCTTGGACTTTGCTATGTCTTGTGACATGTAGATTAAACATTTCCATGGCTGCCAATGAGGAAAGGCTTCCACCTTCTTCTGCTTAGGCACTGCTATGTCAACTGTTTCTACATCTTGCCAGGCCGTCTTGCCTTGCAGCGTAGCAATTGCTGTTTATATCTCATAAGGCATAATGTCTGCACTTGCATGAAGCTGGTGCTGCTGCAATCTACTCTTCCTAGTTTGCACATTTCTGGTCAAATATGGTCAGTGCACTACAGCAGATAAACAGTGCCAGTGCAAACACTTGCATTTGTAAGTGCAGTTGCAAAAGAACTATTTCTCAAAACCTACAATCCTTCCAGACAATTAGAAAACACTATGGTCACTGATGCTGTGGAGCTTCTAGTGCACCAACAGGCAGATTCATTTAAACTAGAAAGCAGTGCCATTGCCATGAAAGTACCTCTGAAGTCTTCTCCAACAGAAAAATAAAAGGGAAAGTTTTAAACACAGAAGAAATTGGTTTTAAAGCATCAGAAAGTGCAGACATAGTTCTTTTTAATGGTTCAAATGATTCCACCTTGGCGACTATGGAATATGAAGTCTGCCTAAGGCACCCATCCATCCCCTCACATAAACCTCTGCCTGTCACAGAATTCCTGCCCCAGCACAAAGACGGGGGAAAGAAGTACCTTACTTATAAAGTGGTTCCCGTACTGCAGTTGAACTTAAATAGATTCTGAGTCATGTGGAGAAACTGAAACTTTCAGTACTGGAAAGACCATTATGCTTGTCCTTACGTGAAGCACATTTCAATGGTTCCACCACCCCTGTGCTAAGTGAACATTGCCCCCACAGAAAGGATGATCTTAGTGGGGTGAGAGCTAAAGGTGTTTGAGTGACCATCTTTGTTGATGGTACATATCACCCCTCTCCTCTCCTCTCCTCCTTGGTACCAATGTCCAAGCACTAGCCGCTACAAAATATGTGCAATACAGTATCACTATTTTTTACCTCTACCTGCCCTCTTATCAAAAACTTTATCAGCAGGCTTTCACCAACCTTGTCACTCAGCTGCCGCTCCCACTTCTCCTATGAAGATGGGGAGTCCGATACACATGATGTGCTGTAGGTCTCAGTGCCACCTGTTCTTGGGGTACAGCATTTGAGAACTTTGTAGTGACAGAGGAGCTTTGTCTTCTGCATATGAGGCAGAGCATAAACTTCAACACTCATACGGGTCATTATCTGCCATTGATCTTTTGATGTGCTCTCCCAGCCTAGCACACGCTACATGTTGGGAAATGGCCCATGATTTATGTTCTAGTGACTAGTTCCAGATCGCTCATTGCCTGCAGGACAGAACAATGTCCAAAAGTAAACCATCAGGAAGGGTGCTCGGTATGGCAAACTAGATGCTGTACAGCCAGCTTGCTGTGTTTGAATGGCATGACAGCATCCTGGAGTGGGTGGATCATATCACAAACATGATACCCCATGTCACTGAAGCAACCATTCCACAGCCTCTGGCCAACTTTGAAGATACTGTAGTCTGGTTCCTGGTAGAGTGAAGGGTATTGCTTTGCTAAAAGAGACAGGTCTCTGGCTTTCCTTAGGTTCTAATGTTGATGAGCAGCAGATGAGCTCGAAGCCTTTTGGGTAGCATAGACCAGATGCCCCCAAATTATGGAGGAGAGTAAACATAGATCATGAGGATAGTTCTTGAACACTATAAACGAACCCAGGAATGGCATAACTGTGTGGAACAGATGTAAGAGAAGCCTTGTTATTGTTGTAATGAGAAATGGAAATCTCCAGCTCAAACTAAGGGACATAGACCCGACAGTGGTGGACATTTTGTCTGAGTACTGCCCTCGATAGTCAAAATCCAGCTTGCCAACACCAAGGAATTGTTTTGTGAGTGGTGGTTGGAAATTTAGTTCCACCAATGATGTTGTATATAACTGCTCCTTCCCAATGTTGGAAATGAACTTTAAGCTTACTATTTTATTTTTATTTCAGTATAAATTTTTCACTTTAAGCTATTATAATCACACTCATCTCATCATCTCTTAGTGGGGGCACTAAAGAGCATGGCATTGTGTAACCAAGCAATCCTTTCATCATCACAGTTGATGTACCTCATCTCTTAAATTGCATTCATAAAAGGAAGTACTGTTGCATTGTTGCATCAGAGATTGTTTGGTGTAGATTGAGTCAATATAAGGTTGGCTGAACTTACTGATGTATTCCCACCCTCCCCCCCCCCCCTCCCCCCCCCCAAAAAAAATTAAAAGCCTCATGTAATCAAACACCTAAATAGGCACTGTATATATCAGTGTAAAGTTTATGACAGGTTAGTTTGTATTAATCCTCTGTTTAGTTTTCTTGGAATTTCAATTACAGATGGAGTGAAGAAAGAAAGACTGCTTTTAAGCATCTGTACTCATTGTTATTTGTATAATTTTTTCTTCACAGTCCCTTTAAGAGAAATGTGCAGGATCCTGAAAAAAATATACCTTGAAAGCAGATCTTAAAATTTCCAAAATAGTTTTTTTTTGTGGGATCTGAGAAATTTTTCTTTGATGTTAAAATTTTGTTGAATATATTCATACACCTACTTGAAATTGTATGTTGCTTACTGCTGTAATTAGTGATTGTGGATAGTTAAAGAATGAGCAGATTATCAGCATGTAATATGACCAGAACAAGGAGTATGTTTATACAGATGAGGATAGCGTTCCTCCACAAAAGAATTCTTCCATGGAGGAAGGAAAAAAAAAAAAAAAAAAAAAAAAAAAGGAGCTTGTAGCCAAATTGAAGAGAACGTTTCTAAAACAGTCAGTAGTATGCCATTGTATGTGAATAAATCAGGAGCACTGGAAAAACATTCAAAAAGAAACAAATAGTGTTCATAGTACTATGCTGTAGAAGGGTAGGCTACTAAAAATTAAGTTGACAGGGTACTAAAAATTAAGTCGACTGGTAATGTAGGAAATGAAAACATACTAGAAATATTAGATGAGGAACGACATCTTAAAAATAAATAAATAAATACAAGAAGAACTGGCAGGGTAGTAGGGCATGTTCTGAAGCATATAGAAAGAGTTAACTCTGCACTGAAAGTGAAAGCAGATTTATAGTGTGAAAACAAACATTAGAATATGTAACAAAGATTTTGAAGCCGTTCGAAATGGAAAATATGCAAAAATAACAAGATTAAGTTAATATCAAAAAATGAGGATAGCACCAAAAAACTGATGATTTTTAAAATGAATCCTTCGGATTGTGCCGTGAAAAAGATAGTCTTGTTTTCCAGTAATCAGAAACTTACTCCTTAACCATTGATTGCATGTATCAACTTGATGTTGGAAAGTATCCCTACCACAGCATAGCACTTGGCATTGATGGAGCTTGTATAGTACTCATTATTCCTTTCTCAAAAACACAGGTCTGATCTTTCCAGTCATAAAATTGTGTATCGCAGGACAAATATTGTTTGATGTAATTAAGAGCAACAAAAATGTTTGTTTCAGGTGGATTGGCTTGCTCAACTGAGGACACTGCTGTAACAAGGAAGAGGAGAAGTAAGCTATTTAGTGATGAGAAAAAAAGGCAGAAATCAGCTGTTGGGCGTATTGAGAAAATTGAAGTTCAGTATATTGGAACTCCTGCTGATGCAACCCTTGTCATGAACAAAGGAATATCAACTCCATTTAACTGTGCTGAACGTAAGTTTGTTGACCAAATATTATTGGTATTGTGGCCTGACTATCGTTTGTATACCTATTCAGCCCACATATTAATCGTGTCCCCTCACTTTCGCCCTTTAAAAGTGTATGGCATGTAACATCATCTTATTAGAGTTGTATGTTGTTATAAGGCCACTTCTGGATATAAAAATAATATTCATTCATGGATCCTGGCTTTTCTTGTTGCTTGTACTGATTTGCATTTAAGGTGTTGAAGTGCAGTTTATACAAGTCTGTCTCTGCAGTAAATGTAAATGCACTCCAATGTGAATGTCCCAACAGTAATATGAAATGTTGTGGATTCCTGGTGACTCTACAGTAACATACCATTTAGGTGTGAGGTCGCAACATTTGGAAAAGCCAATTTTTGGCCCAACTTATTCTGATAAGGAATACAAAAGACCATGGTGCTTCTCAAAGATTCCGGCTTTGTGCAATGAAGTGACTCTGGAGTGCCCCAGGGAAGTGTGGTAGGTCCGCTGTTGTTTTCTATCTACATAAATGATCTTTTGGATAGGGTAGATTGTGAGGCTGTTTGCTGATGACGTTGTGGTGTACAAGAAGGAGTCATCGTTGAGTGACTGTGGGAGGATACAAGATGACTTGGACAGGATTTGTGATTGGTGTAAAGAATGGCAGCTAAATATAGATAAATGTAAATTAATGTAGATGAATAGGAAAAAGAATCCCGTAATGTTTGAATACTCCTTTAGTAGTGTAGCGCTTGACACAGTCACATCGATTAAATATTTGGGCGTAGCACTGCAGAGCGATATGAAGTGGGACAAGCATGTAATGGCAGTTGTGGGGAAGGCGGATAGTCATCTTTGGTTCATTGGTAGAATTTTGGGAAGATGTGGTTTATCTGTAAAGGAGACCGCTTATAAAAAACGAATATGACCTATTCTTGAGTAGTGCTCGAGCATTTGGGATCCCTATCAGGTCGGATTGAGGGAGGACATAGAAGCAATTCAGAGGTGGGCTGCTAGATTTGTTACTGGTAGGTTTGATCATCACGCGGGTGTTATGGAAATGCTTCAGGAACTCTGGTGGGAGTCTCTGGAGGAAAGGAGGCATTCTTTTCGTGAATCGCTACTGAGGAAATTTAGAGAACCAGCATTTGAGGCGGACTGCAGTACAATTTTACCGCCGCCAACTTATATTTCGCGGAAAGACCACAAAGATAAGATAAGAGAGATTAGGGCTCGTACAGAGGCATATAGGCAGTCATTTTTCCCCCGTTCTGTTTGGGAGTGGAATAGGGAGAGAAGATGCTAGTTGTGGTACGAGGTACCCTCCGCCACACACCGTATGGTGGATTGCAGAGTATGTATGTAGACGTAGATGTAGTTAAGAAACTAAGACTGAGAGCATCTGTACACTGAGATTTTATGGCTTCCAAAGGTTCACAAAAATGGGGCCCCTCTATGCCCCACTGTTAGCAACATTGGCATCCAGATGTACTCACTTGCTAAATAGGCTACCTGAAGCCTGCGTTTAGTCCTTATGTCAGAAAATGTTCACATCATATTCTCAACTCTGTGGATTTTGTTGGTCCCCTTAACAACTTTAGGCTCAATGATTCTAACACCCTTTTGAGCTTTGACTTTGTCTCTCTTTTCACCAGAGTGCCTTTACAAGAATCTTAGGAACTTATTGGCCAGAAATTTGACATACAGATGACCATCCTTTTTAGGCACAACTTTGATGTTAATGTTATTTCTTTTCAATGTTGATTACTGTGATCAGATGAAAGGGGTAGCCATGGGGAGCCCACTTTCGCCAGTTGTTGCCAGCGTGTAAGTGGAACATTTCGAGAATGAAGCTCTGGAATCTGCCAAATGGCACCCTAACTGTTTCTTCTGGTATGTTGACACAGTCATGTAGCCACATGGAAGAGATGACCTGAATGTTTTTCTTGTACATCTCAATTCCAATATCAGAACAACCTGGATGTACCAGTAAAATGATGAGCAAACTGCTCTTTGAGCCATGATGTGTACTGTAAGAAGATGCACATTGACTTATACTTACGTGCACACAGCTGAGATTCAGAGGAATGACATGCTCAAAACATTGGTACAAAGAGTACATCAAATTAAACACCTTTCAGCTGTCTAAATTTCTAAATTGTTATTTTATTGTGCTACCAGTTTTGGCGATATATTCAGGCCCCTTGACCAATGTGTTGGAAAATTCCCACCTTTGGTCCAATCAAAGTAGGGGCCAGCATTCAAAGACTGGTATTATAGATTTCTGAGATAGCGTTCACTTCAAACACCACGTGAGTTGGCAGGGGGCATTAAGATGCCAGAATATATCGCTGAAACTAGTAGCCCAATAAAATAGCAATTTGGAAATTTAGATGGCTGAAAAGTGTATGATTTGACATTCTGTACTGAACAGCCAACCGTCTGTGAAAAGATGGACAGACAGAGAATTGTTATCTAGGGTTTGCACCATTTCTGACAATGAGAGCCTCAACCAAGAACTTGAAGATCTGAGGATGGTGTTCTGGAAAAACAGATACACAGAGTGGCAAATTTGGAGAGCCCTACGCCCTACACTGACTGTATAGCTAGTGGAAGCAGAAGAGGAACCACAGGAGAATGTGGCCATTGAATTTATTACATTTTGTGGCACATTATCTGAAAAGATAGGTTGTATTCTTAGGAAACATCAAATGAGGACTCTCTTTTGTTGACCAGCTAAAACATAGGCACTGCGTGGTAGTGCCAAGGATGACCTCAGACTATGGAAACCCAGGGTCTATCAGATCACATGCCAATGTAGCATGACTTATGTAGGTCATTGTTTCAGTGCTCCATATTTTGATAATGAGAATTGGTACATGTTCAGTGAGGATACATTCTCCTTCCAGTGTCCAATATCCAACAAAATATGAGCATACTTAATATCAGGCCACCTTTGTGAATGGACCAAAGAGTTTCTAGCCAATAGAACACAGCAAGACATTCTTAGCAGAGAAGAGTCTTCTTACATAAAATGATCTTTGGGAATACTGCAAGAAAATGTTATAAGGCAATTAATACTCACAGTGTACATAAATGACCTAGCAAAGTGGACAACATTGGAAGCTGAAAGAGCAGTTTGTGGCTGCTGCTGCTGCTGTATATGTAGACTTGCAAATTAGAAAACTCTAGTGAAATACATGAAGATTTCTACTGGGTCACACATTCAGCAGGCTTTGTTCACAGACTGTGTGTCTGTTCAAATGGATAAAGTACAATTTCAGTTGCAAAATCTCCATATAAGCAGCATCATCTACAAACTGCTTTTTCAGCTACCTTTGTTATCCACTTGACTAGGTCATTTATGTACACTATGAGTCTGTGAGCATTAATTGCCCTGCCACTGTTCCTTAAAATATGCCCAAAGATCCTTTTATATAAGAAGATTTCTCTCTGCTAAGAATGACACGCTGTGTTCTATTGGCTAACTCTTTAGTCCAATCATAAAGATGTTCTGATATTAAGTATGCTCATATTTTGCTGGGTGTTGGAAAGTGGACGTATCCTTGCTGAACATGTGCTAATTCTCATTATCAAAATGTGGAGCACTGAAACCATGCCTCCTAATTTCAGAGATGCACTGATAGTTACTATCTTCAAAAAAAGTGACGGAACTGGCTGTGGTAATTACAGTGGAATATGCCTTCTCTCTACAGTTGAAAAAATACTTGCTCGATTTCTATCCAGCCACCTGATACCTCTTGCTAAAAATTGTTTTCCTGAAACACAGTGTGGATTTTGACCTATCACAGCACCATAGATATGATTTTCTATAACAGACAAATGCAGGAAAAGTGCAAGGCATTTATAGGCCTTGGCAAGGATTTTGACTCAGTCAAGGGAGATGCATTGTGGAAGATCTTAGCTAAAATAGGCTGTCCTGTAAAGTACATAAACATTGTCAGTCTACTGCACGATAACGTGAATAACATGATTCTTGTCAACAATAGCCCTGGAGATAATTTCAAAATCACAACAAGTGTGAAGCAAGGTTGTGTGATAGCTCTCATATAATTTTCATTATTTGTTGGAACTATACTTCATCTGTCGATGGGAATCTGCCAAAGGCCATAGAAATAGAATACAGGACTGACGGTGGTTTGTTAATTTTCAATAGACTATAGATGAAGACTAAAGTATCCACAATAACTATCACTGAACTTCAATGTGCAGATAATAATGTCATGCCATCTCAGAAGGTGATCTACAAGCAATTCTAAATGCATTTGATGAAGCACGTATGAGCCTTGGACTAATCCTTAATATCTAGAAGATGTAGATCCTATATCAACCTGCACCCAATACTGTCACCATATCCCTAAGAATCACAGTCTAAGGCAAAGTCTTGCAAACATAGAACACTTCCCATACCTTGGTAGCCACCTTTCAGCAAATGCAAATATTGATGCTGAAATACGGTACTGGCTCAAATGTGCCAGTATGACTTTTGGTCATCTTTGGGTAAGGGTCTTGGATAACCATAATATCAGCATTAAGACCAAGCACTTTGTGTACCAAGCTACTGTTACACCATGTTTCACATACAGGTGCGAAGCATGGACTACTTACAGAAGGCATGTATGATATCTGAAAAGTTCAACCCGCACTGCTGGAAAAGGATCCTAAGAGTGAAATGGCAACATCAGTGCACTAACATCAGTGTTCTGGAAGAAGCAAACTCTACTAGCATCAGCTCCGTAGGACAAATCACATTGTTCATATTCCTAAATCCCATGTACCAAAACAAATTATGTATTCCCAGCTAAAGGATGGCCAAAGAAAACCAGGAAGACACAGAAATGATACAAAGATGTATTGAAGTGCAACATGAAGAGATCTCAGATTGAAACTGGTAACTGAGACACTACTGCACTTAACTGTCCAGTGTGGCATCATGGTGTTTGGGAAGGGAACTTCGAGTAACAGAGACAGAATTCAGAAACTGACTAGTGCAATGCTAAAAAACAATGGCAACTCATAGATAAGCAATACTACACAGCTGGTCTCCACCAGAACAAATGCTTGTCAACATTTTGGAAACATCTGCAACCCCAGGACTGGCCTCTACAGTCACTTAAGACCCCATGGAAACTGAGTTTTTAAGAATAAAATCATACTTGTCAGCGAGTAATAGCTTATCATTTTGTTCACCAGGCAACATTGTGGAAATATGTCTATGCATACCAGAAGGAACAAGCATAATCCTTGGCACCAATGACCACTGTCTGCTGGGTTTTATGGATGGCCAGAATGAACTGGGTTTCACAAGATCATTGTTTGTGGAATCCATATTGATTCCTAAAGAGGAGATTTTTGATTTTCAGGTACAGGACAAAGTTTGTTCCAAAGTTTTACAATAGGTTTGAGTCAGTGATATGAATCTATAGTTGTATGCATCTGTTTGGTGATCCTTCCTGAAAATGCGAATGACCTGCACATTTTTTCAATCACTTCCTCCAGTGAACAATGATAGACTGCTGCTAAAGAGGAGCAAATCCTTTCATATACTGTGTGTAGAATTGTTTAGTTGTCCCATAAGGATCAGTTGCCTCCCTTCTGTTGAGTTTTTTTACCTGGAAATCTGTTTGGTGTTTAATTGTGGTACTGTATGCCTCAGTCCTCCCTGCAGGTCTGGCCTGGAATGTAGCCCTTCATGCCCTCATTGTTACATGTTCTCAAGAAAGTTGTAAGTATGTTTCCATTAAACACTGTACGAGTAGAATTGTGTATAAGGACAGACTTCTTTGCTCAATTCACAACATGAATACACTTATCATCATCGTGATTGCACCAGTGAATGTGGCAATAGCGAACTCTGTAGTGTGTGAAGTATAATATGTAATGTGATTTTTCAGATGAAAAAGGTCACTTTCAGCTTTGTAGACTTGCAGCGAATGGTGAAAGTGGTATGAATATTGCTTTCATTTAAAATTTTATGTAGCATATGTAAATGCCCAACACATTTTTGTGACTTCAAACAGTTGCTGTAATCTTCAAAATCATAAGAAGCCAAAAGAAATTTTGTAGAGCTTCATTTCAACTCTCTCCTTAAACAAAAGAAAATCTTAGCTGGGAAGTACTTTCTGGCCAGTGTATATGTCCATGCAGGTGTCTTGGGACTTGCTTGATCACTTGGCAATCACATACCATAAGCAAAGACACTCAGTCTTACATTTAGGCACAACAAATGACTTTTACTCAACCAGTGGATGCTGTGTAAAGTTTTTCATGTACAATAAAGTCACAATTTGACTGTGAAAAGATTTAGTCTTAGCTCCAGTACTGTTCATCATGAATATAAGAAACAACAAGCAGAATTAGCCACTTTTGGCAGATGAGACAGGTATTTATCACAAATAGCAGCATTGTAGTGAGGGAAATTTGGGAGATCTTAAGGGGTTTTCTGCAAACAGTCTGCACTTTAGGACTTGTTTTTGATTCATTTCAGCATATCAGTGGTGACTGAGGGATTATGCAGAATTGTCTAATAAAAATAACGTGTGATGTCAGTAGTGGTAATATTTATAGGCACCTCTCTACAGTTTGCACCACAGTTCAAAAGAAGTAATTGTGACCTTAATTTTAACAACAGATATAAAGTCCACTCTTTGTTAAAGTTGACTTTGGGAAATTATGCTGTGACAGAAACTTTTGATTACCTTTTCATTGATGTAAAATGGCTTCTGTGGGAGATTTAGAAGTTTGTAGCATGTAGTAAATCTGTAAATTTTAAGCATGTATGCAGTAGTTACTAGTCTGTGTTTGCAACAGATATTCATATGTGAAATGAATTATTGATGTACTGCAAATTATCTGTGGAATATGGAACTAAGTAGCCAATTAACTAACTGAATCTTTAATATTCTTTTTCTGCCACTATTAAACATATTCAGAGTAGAATTAATGCTTTAGTGAGGATTTCTTTGTGGCAACAGAGTTTTTACAAGCAAGAATTTTAGTCCTGTGGATAGCTCTGGTTACCTCCACATTCTTTTGCAACTGCCATGTTTGTTACTGGACCAAACCAATGCTGAAACTGTAAAGTGACTCAGAGCCATAACTGGCATATGTCATTCAAGAGGTGTTAAAGGACAGTCTCTTCAAATAGCTTGAATGAAAATGCACTAACAAAACTGTCTTACTAAGTCTTAATGTATTATAGGTACTAGAATCTACACAATACAAGCAGCAGCTCCTTCCACTATTTTAGATACTTGATAGGCATGCAGATGTGAGTCAAATCCTTGTGCCAACAACTATTAGTCTGGAACACTGAGTGTGATGGGTATCCTTGCATTAAGATGGTTTCCCATTGGTGAACTTGTGATGCTGTTGCATGTCACCTTGCACATATGCACTGTATATATACAAATTCAAATATGATATATATATATTACATGGATTGTTGACAGAGGACTTTTTTTCTAACCAGGAACGCAACGAAATACACGGTTGTAAAACAGTTATGGTTTATTAAGTCACAAACTGACAACACAGGAGTACATTGGATCTTCATTCCTTCACAATCTTAACACCTTCTCTTCCATCTGCTTCACCTGGTCCTCCTCAACCCAGAGTACTGCCATCGTGGACATTGACCTCCTCCTCTCTAATGGCTCCATCCTCACCTCGATCCACAGTAGACTCTCCAAACACAAACAGTACTTGCATTTCAACACCTGTCATCCCTTCTACACCAAAAAATCCCTCCCCTACAGCCTGGCCACCCGGTGATGTTGTATCTGCAGTGACAAGTACACCCTTGCCCATTATGCTGAGGGTCTTGCCAAGGGTTTCACAGACAGGTACTATCCCCCACATCTAGTCCGCAACCAGATCTCCCGTACTGTTTCCCCTCACACCTCCAGTCCTCCCACCACCCCCAAGAACCAGTCACACAGGAATGCCCCCTTCATCACCCTGTAACAACTAAACCACATCCTTCACCAGCGCTTTGATTACCTATCATCTTACCCCGAAATGAGGGACATCCTACCCAAGATCCTCCCCACCCCTCCTAAAATGGTGTTCCATTGCCCACTCAACATCCACAACATCTTAGTCCATCCCTATGCCACTCCCAGCCCCAACCTCTTGCCACAAGGATCATATCCCTGTGAAAGACCCACTCAGCACTTCCTATACCAGTCCTGTTACAGGCTTATTCTGGTCCACCAGGGGCCGGGCTACTTGTGAAAGCAACCATGTTATATACCAACTCTGCTCCAGTCATTGCACAGCTTTTTAATATCAGTATGACAACCAGCCAGCTGTCCACCAGGATGAACGGCGACCACCAAACTGTGGCCAAGAGAAAAGTAGACCACCCTGTTACGCAACATGTAGCTGAACATAACATACTTGATTTCAGTGATTGCTTCACTACCTGAGCCATCTGGATGCTTCCCTTCTCCAGCAGGTTTTCTGAACTGCGCAGATATCCTTACAACACAGTCTCTGCTCCCAAAATTACCCTGGCCTCAACATGCAGTAACATAATGTCCCCAAACCCTGCACCCAACAGTTTTCACCCCCACTGTCCTATCACGTCCTCCCTGTTCTCACCTCCCACCCTGCCTCTTTGTGTGCCGCCCTCTGCCAATGCTCCACCCATCCTTCTCCACTCCTCTTATTTTTCGTTCCATCCCCTCCCTCCTTCCCTCTCCCACCCCACCTCCCTGCTCCACAACCTCCCGATGCTGTACCTGTTGGCAGTCTAGTCCCTGCACACACTGCCAGGCAGTGTTCCTATGTTCCCCAATGCTATCAGTTCCTCTTCCCTGCCCCCCTCCAGATTGCTGCTTCCGTTCTATGTGAGAGATGCATTCTGGTCCGAGCTGCTGGAGAGGGCAGTCATGTGTGCGTGAGGTGTGCTTGTTTTTGTGTATGAATATGTGTATGTGTGTTTGTGTGTGTGTGTGTGTGTGTGTGTGTGTGTGTGTGTGTGTGTGTGTGTGTGTTCCCCTTTCTTTTTCTGACAAAGGCTGCAGTCGAAAGCTAATCTGCAAGTGTCCTTTAATTGTGCTTGTCTGCAACTTAACATGTCATCTTTATGGTAAGTAGCAATCAATCTTTTCCTTACTTTGTTGATATTCCAAACTGGAGTTTTCAGAGAAGAAGCCCTTAATCCATTGAAAATAAGTAATGAGTGTGAAACTGCAATCAAACTTTTGAGACTAGAAAAGCATAATATTCGTATAAAAAGTCTTAGGACAGTTTGAGAACTGCCCAGCCATACAACAGAACAATAATCTTCCTGTCTCCTGATCTTAGTGACATGATCGAAATAAAAGCAAGATATTTACCAATTTGGGGGTACTGAGATTAATAGACCTACTGAAAGACTGCAGCTCAGCTTCTTAGAAGTGGGTTTAGTCAGATGCACAGTTGAATCATTCTTTATTTTGGATTACTAGAAAATTTACTTTAGGGAATTAAAAATAGCTCATTTAAATGGTACAAGATGTGTTACTGTCATACAGGAAGATAGGAAAATTGCGGAGGAATTACGAGAGCTAGAGGGCTATTCAGAAAGTGTTTCCATCTAACACCCCTAGGCACACGCCGATCACGTATATCTTGGTATGTGCGTGCTCAGGTGTGTCTCTGCGCATCTGGTTTTTTTGATATTCAAATTTGAAATGTGTGCTGCAATTGACAATCCTGCCAGTTATGAGGCACAGCCTGTGATACAGTTTTTGTTGGCAAAAAACCTATAACCTATAGAAATTTGTTGTGAACTGTACGAAGTGTACAGAAACAACGTAATGAGTGATTGTTCCATCCGGAAATGCTGCATTCGGTTCAAAAATGGCTGAATCAACGTTCATGATGAAGAGAAGAGTGGATGAGCGAGCATTGTGACTGATGATCTTGTCGCTAAAGTTGATGAAATGATTCATGAAAACCGTCGCCTCACAATAACGGAGCTTTCGCTTTCTTTTCCACAATTTTCATGGACTATGTTGTTTGGAATTGTCACTCAAAATCTAGGCTACCCCAAATCCTGTGCACGATGGGTGCCCAAAATGCTTACAGAGCACCATAAAGAACAGTGAATGGGGCAACGTTAACATTTCTGGAGGCCTACCACAAACATAGTGATTCATTACTGGATCGAATAGTAACCGGTGATCGGAGACCACCACCTACTCCAGTCCTGTAGCCCGGAAGGTGTACACGATCAAAGGCAGAGCCACGTGTGAAAGCACCCACGTGATTTACCAACTGACCTGCCTACACTGTGAAGCTTTCTATTTGGGAATGACCAGCAACAAACTGTCCATTCACATGATGGACACAGGCAGACAGTGTTTGTTGATGGCTAAACTTGCCTTGGTGCACGGCCAGCACATCTTGGCACAGTGTTACACCGTTCGCGTTATCTGGATACTTTCCACTAACACCAACCTATCAGAACTCCGGAGATGGGAACTTGTCCTTCAGTATATCCTCTCTTCCCATTACCCACCAGGCCTCAACCTCCACTAATTTCAAGTTGCCGCCGCCCATACCTCACCTGTCATTCAACAACATCTTTGCCTCTGTACTTTCACCTCGACTGACATCTCTGCCCAAACTCTTTGCCTTCACAAATGTCTGCTTGTGTCTGTATATGTGCGGATGGATATGTGTGTGTGTGTGTGTGTGTGTGTGTGAGTGTATACCTGTAACATTTTCTTCCTAAGGTAAGTCTTTCCGCTCCCGGGATTGGAACGACTCCTTACCCTCTCCCTTAAAACCCACATCCTTTCATCTTTCCCACTCCTTCCCTCTTTCCTGATGAAGCAACCGTTGGTTGCGAAAGCTTGAATTTTGTGTGTGTGTGTTTGTGTTTATTTGTGTGTCTATCAACATACCAACACTTTCGTTTGGTAAGTCACATCATCTTTGTTTTTAGATATATTTTTCCCACTTGGAGAGGGAAGCATTCCACGTGGGAAAAATGTATCTAAAAACAAAATTCTGTAACTTACAAATGAAAGCATTGGTACGTTGATAGAGACAAAAAACACACAAACACACACACAAATTTCAAGGTTTCGCAACCCACAGTTGCTTCATCAGGAAAGAGGGAAGGAGAGGGAAAGACGAAAGGGTGTGGGTTTTAAGGGAAAGGGTAAGGAGTTATTCCAATCCCGGGAGTGGAAAGACTTGCCTTAGGGGGAAAAAGGGACAGGTATACACTCGCACACACACACATATCCATCCGCATATATACAGACACAAGCAGCCTCAGTACTTCTGCCTCAACTGACATCTCTGCCCAACCTCTTTGCATTTACATATGTCTGCCTGTGTCTGTATGTATGCGGATGGATATGTGTGTGTGCACGAGTGTATACCTGTCCTTTTTTTCCCCCTACGGTAAGCCCTTCCGCTCCCGGGATTTGAATGACTCCTTACCCTCTCCCTTAAAACCCACATCCTTTCGTCTTTACCTCTCCTTCCCACTTTCCTGATGAAGCAACCTTGGGTTGTGAAAGCTTGAAATTTGTGTGTGTTTTTTATTGCCTCTATCAACATACCAACGCTTTTGTTTGGTAAGTTACAGCATCTTTGTTTTTATATATATTTTTCCCACGTGGAATGTATTCACTGCTTGATTGGGCCTGGTCTGTAATTGAAGTAACCAAAAGGAATAAACTGAATACCGAGTAAATTATATGAATGTTGCTATGAAGGAGTGGGATTACCTCTTATGGGAGTGTACGAGACAGTCATTACTGACAGATGAAGAGAGAAATAGCTTCCAGAATAAAATAGTTCCTATAGTATTGAAAGGAGGAAGACTGTGACATAAATGTAATGAAATAATGGATAGAGTTTCTTTGATGGAATTAGGAACCTACTAGGAGGAATGAAAAGCTGGAGCAACTGTAATAGAAATTTGAGTAACCACTTTGCAGGGGCTTGTCACAACAACACCAATTAGAGGTTGAGCAGGTGAAACAGCTACTGAACTGATGTGTGAATCAGTCATGAAGGCAAATATAATACTGCATTAGATTATCCTGTAACTGACTTGTGTGAAGACTGCCTCTCGTGGGCTGTCATATAGCTGCATTTCCAGATACCCTGAGTGGCCAAGCAAATACACCCATGGGACATGTTTTACAGTGCTGCATGCAGAACATTAAGGAAAGGAATTCTGCACTAACCACACATGTGGTAAACCCATCAGTAGGTGGTTTGTCGTCTCTTGGATTCAGTTTTCCACATTCCCAAGACGAGCATGGCCTGCAGTGTGAGTGAAAGTGCAGGTGCTAGGGTGCTGTAATGAAATGTTGGAAGGGTCGTGATCTTTTGGTAGTAGCAGTGCCATTAGATATTTTTGTCTTTTATTACATAAATCATTTTCATTATGTATTGCTTATCTTGCATTTTATATTTTAAATGTCAGGAATCCTTTTCAATGTAAGTCAGATCAAGGTTCTGGGGATCTTAGAGTTGCTTCCTGAGTGCTGGAAAGAAAGTTACAAAGAAGAGCAGGTTACAAAGAAATGTGGTATGTGGAAGATGGTGAAAAAGAAGAAAAGGATACATTTTTAAGTTTCTGTATTTTTTTTTTTTAATTTTTGTGAGCAGCTATGTGCTGTTGATGTGCAGTTATTTTTGTTAAATATTGTATAACATTGTATAACATGTCACAAAAAGATATTTTCATATTGTTTTTTTTTTTTCCGAATTTAAGATATGAGTGAAATGCTGATGCAGCGTTCTGCATTGGCTTTGCTGGATGACAGTGAATTGTGGGACATGCATCGCCCATTGCCACGTTCCTGCAGTCTTCAGTTACTCCATTTCCAAGATGAAGATCCTCGACATGTAAATCGGGCATTTTGGCGCACGTGTTCCATGGCACTTGGTGCGGTAATTGAGAATGCCTTCAAAGAAGACATCACTGTTCGTCTACACAGTTTTCCTCCACCAAACAGTAAGTTGATCATTCACTGTGCTATCTACAGATTGTCTACATGGTAAGGATTTGTCAAAAGAAAACAACTTGATAGTCTCCTTGAGTTTGCTTCTGGATCCTAAAATCAACATGGCTGGGTATTTTGGAGATCCACATGTCCACCATCTCTGCTGCTGCTGTGTCACATTGAAAAGTTATGCCAGAGCTGAAAAACTGTCATCCTCTATAGATCCCCATATTGTACACAGTTCATGTGCCACTCACCGCAAGTGCTGCCCCCAAGACTGGGGACAGCGCTGTGGGTGTCACCCATAGTAGAACTCAAGTACCAACAATATATCGCACTCAGAGACTATCCTCAAAGTCTTGTGTCAGCCCCTCTAACAAGTGTTGTGTTTTGATGTGAGATAGTACAGGGTTACAAATCCTGTGAAGAAAAAAATACTTGTGTCTATTAATTAAATTACTTGCCAACCTAATTTCAGTTGCCTACTTGTAAACACTGTTCCAAAAACTGGATGAAGTGACAACTGTCAGGATCTCATTAAATTTCATCCCTTGTCACTTGTTCAGACAGTATTCCATTACTCAGGCTTTTGTAGGCTCATGTGACAGGAGTTTGTGGAAGATAGCATTTTCCCAGTAATCTTCCAATGAATCTGCTTTGCCTATGACTAAGTTTATATGATCATTTCATTTTATGTCTTTGCAAATTATTTTCACCCAGGTGTTTGTATGAATTGATAGATTCCAGTTGTGACTGAGATACTTTGAAGTTAAATACCAATATGTTATATATAACATATTAAATGAACTTGTTCATTTAAAACACTTTTACTTACATATAACTTCTATTTTTTTGCAGTAAAAAGTGGCAGTTTTGTGTATGATGTGGACCTAAGTCTTAGTGACTGGCAGCCAAACCAGGTCAGTTGCAGTTTTGAGAGATCTTTTTTATTATAGCCCCCACCAGAGAGAGTTGTCATACATCTAAATTTTGGATAATTTATCAGCATCTAAAATGAATAATACAGAAGTAATCCAGTAAGTAAAAACAGTAGTGTAATAAAAGTGGAAGAAAAGTGTCTCTCTCTACCCCCTCATCCTCCCCCCCCCCCTGCCCCAACCTCACTCCCTCCTTGATAACCCTGCTCTGAAAGTGATTTCAGAATGGCCCACATGAAATACATGATGTTATTTGGTTTCTCTGCTGAAATTCGTTGAACTCGATATTGTTTGTGATTGGGAAAAAAGTATGAATAGGTGAAACTTGATGAAATGGTGGAGTATGAGTATGCAGAACATGACAAAAAGACAGAAAGTTGTAGATGACAGGTGGACAAAGTGTCAGGCCTGATTTTTTTTTTTTTTTTTTTTTTTTTTTTTTTTTTTTTTTAAAAAAAGGGGTGGACAAATTAGAGCCCAGGAACACTGAACATATCAACTGAAAATCACAAATGACCACCTTACAAAAAGTTTTACTGGGGTAAAGTTTGTATTAAGCATAATTATTAATAAATTTATATTCAATTTTGGCATTTTGAAAGCGATTTTCCTTCCTCCCTTCCTTTCAGGTGACCTTCATCCAGCCAATGCCGAGTTGGGACTGGTATGGTACATATCCAATTTTCCAGGAGAACCCACCCATCCCTATCCGAATATAGGCTATTAGTATGATGACGTTAAACTTCCAAAGGTATTTTCAAGCTACTCCCCTCTCCCCTCTGAGAAATCCTTGTATCCCATCAGTCTGTGTCTAATGTAATGTCAAGGTCAAATGTAACATTGTGTTTCAAAGTGTTTGCGCACTTTATGTCTGAGGTGGGATGTGGAACCAGCCCACTTACCTAAGTGCATGTGGAAAACCACCTAGAAACCACATCCATCCCAGCCAGCACCCTAACCCCTTGTGGTTTATCTGCAAGGTGGATTCGAACCGAGTCCAGTGTGCCTCTCCTTGTTCCAGAGCTACTGCTTTAATGTACTTGGCTATTTGAATGGATGAATCAGGTAAAAAAATCCAAAAGTATGTGCAACTTCTCATAAATAGACAGATTAGACAATAAAATTAAATCAGTGTATAGTATTGTTGAAGAAGAGATAGGAAAAGATGGGATAAAAGATGTCACATACCCTATTAAAGAAATAGGAACATTTTGCAAGACAGTTCATGTGCATTGGATATGATAATAGCTACTTTTTAAAATTAGGTGAGGGGACTGGTTCAGGAAGTTCTGAACGGAAAGTAAAACGATTCTGTGAAGAAACAATATACAGGAATTTTAAGAAAGTTTCTCAAAACATACCCATCTGAAATAAGGAAAATCATTATGACCCTCAAAAATGAAAGTTCATGTGGGGTTCACGATAACTCCAATAACACACTAAAAAGTTGTGGCCCTAAAATGTATACTGTTCTTAACTACATGTGCAATACATAATTACTTCACAGTATTTTACCAGAGAAATTAAAATCTGCCTTTGGTAGGCCTCTCTATAAAAAGGTGCCTCCACAGATGCCAGTAACTGCTGACTGACCTCACTGCTTATAGCACTTTCCAGAAGATTTGAGAAGGTAACGCACTTGAGGATTATTAAATATCTATGTAGTAATGGACGGTTGGTTAGTTTGTTATTTGCTTGTTCTTTGGCTTTTAATTTTCTTACTGTGATGTGGAATGAGTTTAACAGTTATGAAAAATTTGCAACATACTGACCATTTGCGTAATTGTTTCAAGTTATTTGATTTTTGAAAAATGTCATATTGTCACTTTGAGCTGCTGGTAAAATTGTTTGTTTACACAACCAATGTCAGTTTCCTGGCCATCATAAGGTTCCCATTAGAGGTGGCAAAAAATAACGTAACTGATAGAAATAACCGGTTACTGAGAAGTAACGGTTACTGTGATAACTGTTCCTCTGATTCTGGCAGTTATTTCAATAACTGTTTAGTGTCAACAGTGCCTCGCGCCATCTGTTGACGGAAGATCGTACTGCGCATTTGGAAGGCGTTCTATAGACCATGGGAATAACTGTGAGACTGCGCGCCATCTGTTGATTAGAACTGTGTACTATTTCGTGGGCCTTCGTTACTTTTAGCATAAACAATTAAATAAAGTTAATGTCCAAGCCGTGGCTGATAGGAGCTGCAGCACAGGCATTAACAAGTACGGTCGTTCCCTTAAGCCACCGCCTTACGTGTTAATTTAGCTTGGACGGGTAGTACAAGGAAAGTTACTTAGGAATTCGAGCGACTATGGGAATAACTGTCAGAGACCGGTATTCTCCTCTGGCAGTTATCGTTATTGGCTCGTAGTTCTAGTTCTCTGGTAGTTATCGGGCTACCACCACAGATAACCTGGAAGCTGGTAACGGAATAACTGTGTGTGTAGACGTTCCTGACTCGGTGACTCCAGTTAAAGGTCGTAGTTCCAGGTGATATTTCCAGAGAGGATAGTAACTGGAGCGAACAAATATTTTCGTACTGCTACGGAAATAGCCGCTGGCCATCGCGAATGACAAATAACATGTCAGAAAGTATAACATAATACAGTGGAATATAATAATTATTATCCTCATCATTTGTCAAGAGATTGTCAAAATATGTGAATATATCACAGTAACTGCTAATATTTACAGAATTGGTACACTGACAGAATAAAACACAGTTACGTACTTCTAATAAATTTATCGTACACAGAATACCCGATCTTGACTGTTGCAACCAAGTGCTGTCAAAACTGAAATATAGCAGAATTTTTACCTAAGCTGGTCTATCAGTCTCTGTTACGATATTCATCTACAGAGTAGAAGGAGGGGTCAATGGAAGCGTTTGATTCCACCCGTCTGCTTCGACGTAAAGGTGTTGTGGTGTGTGAATGTCATTACGGCACGGTGTTTATGAGTTGGTTTTTGTGTGTCTGTGTGTGTGTGGGGGGGCGGGGGGGGGGGGGGCTGTCGATCTAGGTTGCAGTGCCGGAATTTGCTGGTGGTAATTAATAATTTTTTTTTTTTCTAGCTGTGATGTTTTGTGTATTTATGAAGTATTGAATGTGATTTTATTTATGTAGGGATGATTGATTTGTGGACTTTTGGGATTGTGGTTTTATTTTTCGCAGTTGTAGGTGTTGGTTTTTTGGCATCAGTAACTGTGGTGGACCTATATAGGTCACCGGAAATGACCGATTCCCATTTTCATAGTTGTGTGTGTTGATGTTTTAGTATCGTCATCATGTAGGTCAAGGGAAATGTCTGATTCCAATTTTCGTACTTTTAGTTGTGGGTATTGGTGTTTTGGTATGGTCACCTATAGTTGACCTATATTGTTCAAGGGAATTGTCCGATTCCTGCAGATTTTTGTTGGTGTAGCAGAATGCTGTATTTTTTTTTCTTTTTGTTCTTCATTTTGTGTTTTGGGATCATGGTATGTTTTTTTTACTAGCTTGTCCTCACCCTAAAACCCCCAACTTCCTGCAGTTGTCCCATTGGTTTGATTGTATTTTTGGCGGGAAATGTTATTGTATTATTTATATGTATCTTCGTGTTTGTTGCCATGTGTATGTAGTGACGTCATAGACACACTTAAAATAGCCATTTCCGGCATATTGATGACGGGTGGAATCAGACACTTCTGTATCAAATAGTCTTTCATACACACTGTAAACCGTGCCTTATCTGAAACCAAGTTTTTAATGGTTGCTGACTTGCTGGCAGTTTATTGAAAATGCATGTTCCTGAATATTGGACCCCTTTTGGACCAAGGTAACTAATTTTAGGTCTTTATGTAGATTGCTGTTCCCATTTCTAGTACTGATATTATGTATTAAGCTATTGGTTGGAAATACTTGAAACCATTTTCATAAAGGAATAAATATACTAGGAAGCAGTGGTTAGAATACAAAGTTCCTTGAACAGGTTCCTACATGATGTTCTTGAATTGATACCACAAATGATTTTTATTACACGCTTTTACATGTGAAAAACTTTTGCTACGTTTGATAAGTTACCACAGAATATGCTCCCTTATGAAATAATAGAATGAAAAAATGTGTTATGCCCTTCCCAACTGAATTTATTATCGAGTTGTTGTCCCAGAAATGTAACACTGTCAACCTTTTCGATCTGCATGTCTTCATATGTTATAAACATGCTGTCGCTGGAGAAATCGAGCAGTTTGCAAATCTGACATAAAACTTGGATTAGCGTACTCACACTTTCCCCAATAGGACTAGCTTTTACAGCACAGGTGTAAACGAATCTGTCACATTACGTATATTTTTTGTTGTATTATAAGGCTGTACACTTTATTCTATTATGTGAGCAGCACAAGAAATTAAGCTTCGAATTTAACCTACAGTACTCAGTTTACATATTACTTCATACTTAAAAACGCACGTTGTTAACATTTTACTTAAACAGTGCTTTGGCGAAGTTCCGCGTACTTTCTGTCGCAGCTGCGAAGATATTTCTAATAGCGACCGATAACCTACAAACATATAATATGAAACACTAATAATCGTTCTAACATCAACTAAAATTTACCCGGAGTTAATAAGCTAAGGTTATGACACGATTCATACGACATTCCTGCTATTTCACACTACTCGCAGTTATACTGATAACTAAACTGATAGATTCCAACTATGTCGTTATTTAACTGTCGGAGTTATCGGTATTCGCTAGCGAAAAATAACTTGGCAGTTATTAATAACCGTTAACGATAACGGTTATCAAAGAATAACTGGAACTGTGATAACGGTTACTCCAGAATAACCGTTTGGCCCACCTCTAGTTCCCATGTTGTTGTTGTTGTTGTTGTTGTTGTTGTGGTCTTCAGCCCAGAGACTGGTTTGATGCAGCTCTCCATGCTACTCTATCCTGTGCAAGCTTCTTCATCTCCCAGTACGTACTGCAACCTACATCCTTTTGAGTGTGTTTAGTGTATTCATCCCTTGGTCTCCCTCTACGATTTTTACCCTCCACGCTGCCCTCTAATACTAAATTGGTGATCCCTTTGATGCCTCAGAATATGCCCTACCAACCGATCCCTTCTCCTAGTCAAGTTGTGCCACGAATTTTTCTTCTCTTCAATTCTGTTCAATACCTCCTCATTAGTTAAGTGATCTACCCATCTAATCTTCAGCATTCTTCTGTAGCACCACATTTCGAAAACTTCTATTCTCTGCTTGTCTAAACTACTTATCGTCCACGTTTCATTTCCATACATGGCTACACTCCATACAAATACTTTCAGAAACGACTTCCTGACACTTAAATATATACTCGATGTTAACAAATTTCTCTTCTTCAGAAACACTTTCCTTGCCATTGTCAGTCTACATTTTATATCCTCTCCCATATACCAAAGAGAATAATATTTAAATCATGTTGTAGGCTTAAACTGACACCAATCTATTAACTGATGCAGATGTTTACAACAGCACTTACATAATGAGATGTTACATAACTAAAAGAATTCACAACATCTTGTTAGGTGAGATATAAAATCATTATCATTAGGCAATCAAACCATGAATTATACACTGAAAATAAAAGTATACCATAACACTATGATGTGACTCATTTCGAAAACCGTGTATCAGAGAAATAAAACTGGTTCACATTTGTGCAGTTACCTGCTATCGTATTGTAATATAAATTGCATTGTCAGTCTACAAAAACTGTGCTAGGTAGTGTATTGATTCAGGTTAAAACTGTCATCAGCATGAATGCTGTGAGCATTCATACAGCATAGAGCCAACTGCACAACTGATCGCTGTTTAGAGCTGAAGATGCTCATAAATGTCTACATATCTACATATATCAGTAGTAACTAATAGCTTACAATTAATAACCTATGCTAATATAACAATGAAATAACCAATTTTTGACAATATAATGTAATCAGGTAGATAAAAAAATCTACTTATCAAGCGGTAGCCGGAGAGCTTACTTATAAAAAAAAAGTTTTACGTACATAAGCTTTTGGAGCCAGTGGCTCCTTCTCTGAGCAGAAAGGTTGAAGGGGAAGGAAAAAGGGTGAAGTAAAAGGAATGGAGATGTTTAGGAAAAAAGTAAGAGCTGGGAAAAGTCACACAGAATTCCGGGTCAGGGGAGACTTATCAGATGGGTTGAAAAGGAAATCTGTGTTTCATCTACTACAAGAAGTGCATGTGACAGTCGTAACACATGTTCTGTATGTTGCATGTAATAGAAATTTACACTTGTTATAATCACAGTCATGGTAACAGAAAGCAAAATGTGTAAAAGCAACGGCTCACATGCATTTGTAGGCTCTGATGTGAAACGAGTTATAGTCACATTTATATGTGCATTGCTTCCATCGTACAGTAATTTTTATGAGACAAGCTATACAGATATTGAAAATATATACCTAGCCAATTTTTCTAAATACGTGACATTGCATTCAGTTTTATCAGACACCTTCTCTGTATATGGAAGTGTAACAAACATAATTTTATATTTTCTTTCTATACTTACTGCATGATTTTCTTGCATTTTAGGTTTTTGTTAGCATTCAATTTCCTGTTACATAATCTATCTACTATGTCAGAAGTGTAGCCATTAAGTGTTACAATACACCGAGGTGACAAATGTCACGGGATACCTCCTAATATCGTGTAGGACCTCCTTTTGCACGGCGTAGTGCAGCAACTCGATGTGGCATTGACTCAACAGGTTGCCTGCAGGAATTCTGAGCCATATCACCCCTCTAGCCTCCATAATTGCAAAAGTGCTGCTGGTGCAGGACGTGCACAAAATGACCTCTCAATGAAGTCCCACAAATATTTAATAGGATTAACGTTGGGCGATCTGGGTGGCCATATCATTCACTTGAATTGTCCAGAATGTTCTTAAAACCAATTGTGAACAATTATCATCCAGTGAAACATTGTATTGTCATCCATAAAAATTCCATTGTTGCTTGGGAACATGAATTTGATGAATGGCTGCAAATGGGCTCCAAGTAGCCAAACATACCCATTTCCAATCAATGGTTGGTTCGTTTGGACCCGAGGCACCAATCCATTCCTTGTAAACACAGCCTATACCATTATGAAGCTACCACCAGCCTGTGCAATGCCTTGTAGACAATTTTGGTCCTTGGCTGCATGGGGTCTGCACCAGACTTGAACCGCACCCTGAGCTCTTACCATCTGAAATTCGGACTCATCTGACCAGGCCACGCTTTTCTAGTTATGTTGAGTCCAACCGATGTGGTCATGAGCCCAGGAGAGGCGCTGCAGGCAATGTCATGCTGTTAGCATAGGCATTCACTTCAGTTGTCTGCTGCCATAGCCCATTAATGTCAGACTTCACCACATTGTCCTACATTTTTTTCTCCCATTATTCCCTGCATTGTTGCTTGTATGTTATCACTAACAACTCTACCCAAACCCGCTGCTCTCGGTCATTAAGCAAAAGCCATTGGCCACTGCATTATCCATGGTGAGAAGTAATGCCTGAAATTTGGTATTCTCGGCTCACTCTCAACACTGTGGATCTCGCAATACTGAATTCCCTAACAATTTCTGAAATGGAGTGCTCCATGTGTCTGGCTCCAATTACCATTCTGCGTTCAAAGTCTGTGAATCCCCTTTGTGCGGCCACAATCACACTGGAAACCTTTCCAGATGAATCACCTGAGTGCAAATGACAATTCTGCCAACACACTGCTGTTTTTTACCCTGTGTATGTGAGACTACCACCATCTGCGTATTGCTATTCCATGACTCTTGTCACCTCAGTGTATATCATAATGTATATAACTCTTTTCATATTGTTGTTGTTGTCGTCATCGTTGTCGTCATCGTCCCCCCCCCCCCCCCCTCCCCCCTGCCCCCACCTCCTCCCATGGGAGGATGTGGACAGATTCTCAGTGGTGATGTCTATTTTTAATAGGATCCCATCATAAAGCACAGCCTTACGGGATGTGGGACAAATCATGTTATACATTGATGCTTTGGAGATGAGTGGTGTAGCTCCTACATCATACAGGTAATACTCCAAAAGATGAGTAACATTGGACTTATATCAGCCATTTCTCAACTCTGTAAATGTATTTTGGCTGTATAAAAGTACTCTCTGATGCTTGTACAACAATGAATAAACACAGGTGGCAGCACTTGTCACTCATATGAGCCAGAAAGGAATACAGACGACATTGTGTTACTTGCTTTGACGCATTCACATTTCCCTTTCTGCTACAAACCATGCCTCACAATGTCACATGCAATGCAAAGTAGTTGTGTACTACAAGCTTTCTATTTAATTTCGAGATAGCCTTACAGCACAGTAGCGAAAAATAGAACAGGATAGCTAGGGATCTAATTACCCAGAAACTGAAAAAAATGAACTTTTGTTTTGCAGACGTGATCATTTGCTGTTTATGAAATGAAAAGACACTAGAATATATTTCTTTTGATGACAAAACACAAAATGATTGCATCCAATGTCAATTTCAGAACAAAATTAGGAACACTCAAAATAGTTCACCTGTCAACAGACTCAGTGCAAGACATATTCGTAAATAGATTCCAGCTACAGAGATATCAAATTATCCTCAGAAGATATGAGGTTTGGGTAGACGAATTAAGGGAAGATCTTGGAAAGTAGCAAGAAAAAGATGTCAGATGATACTATGAAGAATATGACATACAGATTTGTTTTCAAAAATGATTTGAAATGTTTCATACTAAGGCAAATATAACTAAGTAATTTTCAATAAAAAACTACATTTTCAGACAATATAAAAAGTTCACTGAATTTATGTTCCAGAGTCCAAATATTCTGGTAATGTGTGGAAGGAATTATTAATGAATTACTCTCCCTCACCACCCTCACCCTCACCTGCTACACCTCCACATCCACCTCCTGAAAATCGATGGGTCTTTGCTTCAAAACTTGAATGAAACAATGAAGTGGCTCGATATAAGGCTTGAATGGTGGCGAAAGATATACTCAATGTTTTGGAATAGATAGTGTTGCCACTTTTAGCCCCTGCAAGATTTGAGACAATGATAGCCCTGTTGAATGCTGCAGTCCGACATGGTTTGTGTATAAGGCAGTTCAATGTAAAATCAGCATTTCTCAATGGTATTTTGAAGAAGAAAATATACATATACATACACAGTGAGGGGCTTTGATGATGGTACAGGATGTGTACGTAAATTACTAAGAGACTGCATGGTTTAAAGCAAGCGTCAAAATGCTGGTATGAATAGCTTGTTAAATTTCTTACTGAATGTAATTTATGGCAGAACTGTTCAGTTCCATGTATGTTCTATGGTGGAAACCTGGTGCTGGTGTTTGTGGGATCTACTGATGCAACAATTAAGTTTATTGTGCAGTTCTTTTCAGATTATATGATAGTGGAACAAACACTGGTAGCAGTTACTTCTGTAAAATATCTGGGAGTATGCGTGCGGAACGATTTGAAGTGGAATGATCATATGAAATTAATTGTTGGTAAGGCGGGTGCCAGGTTGAGATTCATTGGGAGAGTCCTTAGAAAATGTAGTCCATCAACAAAGGAGTTGGCTTACAAAACACTCGTTCGACCTATACTTGAGTATTGCTCATCAGTGTGGGATCCGTACCAGATCGGGTTGACGGAGGAGATAGAGAAGATCCAAAGAAGAGTGGCGCGTTTCGTCACAGGGTTATTTGGTAACCGTGATAGCGTTACGGAGATGTTTAGCAAACTCAAGTGGCAGACTCTGCAAGAGAGGCGCTCTGCATCGCGGTGTAGCTTGCTCGCCAGGTTTCGAGAGGGTGCGTTTCTGGATGAGGTATCGAATATATTGCTATGTTACTTTAAATCCGTCTTGATTGCAAATTTTTTTTTTATTATTCATATGACCGGTTTCGGTTCATTCAGAACCATCTTCAGATCTGTAAAAATAATTATACTAATTTACTATTTCACGAAAGCAAATCTTTTTCATCCTATCTTATCAACATCAAATGTACCAGAACGTACCTGATATTTAAGTTACAGGAGTAACCCGTCCAATTCAGCAACTTTCACATGCTACGTCACATAAAATTGGTTGGCAGAGTGCACGTCATTTATATTAATTATGACACTATTACCGACAGGTGGCGTCTGGTACATTTGTTACATTCCATTTGCACATACTGTATTCAGTAGATCTTTTATATATTAAAAATATTTAATTAAAATATGTAGATGTCAAAGCTAAAATCTGTTCTTGTCAGGATTAAAAAACAGTAAAATTATCATTTTTATACGATCTAACAGGCATAGGGCGATTTATATATCTATGGTGCTGGTGTGAACTTGTTTTCTTCTACGGTCTGCTTCCGTGGTTCCCGCCACTTTGGTGTTGTGCCGCGGTCCGCTCAGTCGTCTGCTGTCCATCGCCGCGGGCAAGAGGGCCGCACAGGAGGGCCCCGTCAACAACGCCAGGCGTTGCACGCGTCTTCCGGCTTCTCCACCGCGCACCATCTCTCATCCCTCGGCCTGGATCTCCATACGCAACAGTTGTCATCTTAGTAGGTCGTCATAAATGCTAAAATAGGCGTTATGATTGAATTCGCTTTGTTCGTTGAGGATTAAATCCGGATCTTTATTTTTATGGGTGTATATTTCGATCTCTTCTAAAATGTTAAGGAACCGTCCCTTGTGAGCTCTATGCAGGATGTCTAAGTTGTTTTCAATATTCGTGACTGAATGCTTTGTCGCAGCCATATGCGCCCCAAAAGCTGTTTTGTTTTGAGAGTAGGTGTGCTCCCTGAATCTGGTTTCAAAGTTCCTACCAGTCTGCCCTATATATTGTTTACAGCAGTCATTACATTTGATTTTATATACACCTGAATCCTGAAATTTATTCCTACTATTACATATTCTATGCCGGAGCTTCAATTTTAACATGTTATTTGTTCGGAACCCTATTTTAACGTCGGATTTACGAAAGCATCTTTCAATTTTGTCTGCAATTCTTCCATTGTAAGTGAGAGCTACATATTTTTTCTTGTTGTTCCTCTTAACTGCTACTTGCCTTCCTTCTGTTTGTTCCATTTGCCTCTTCTTTATCTTCCTATAAATATTCATCACCTGCTTACACGTATATCCGTTCGCTACGGCCACTTGTTTTAAAATACTTAACTCCTTTTCTACTTCGTGTTGGCTTAGTGGCAATCTTAGTAGCCTGTATACCATCGAAGTAAAATATGCCCATTTGTATCGCACACAAGAACAGAAACGAACTACTAACTCTTAAGGGCTTGAATAACAAGTTAGAATCACGTAAGGCTATCGTCACAAAGGCAGATAAGGGCGGCACTATGGTTTTAATACACGATACAGACTATATAGAGAAAACTGAAAAGTTCTTTATGGAAAACGGAATAGTAGAAGTCAAGAAAGATCCAACCAAGAAATTTCAAACAGAAATAAGGAAACAAATAGATAACAGTGTGTTTCTATTCACAGAGGAGGAAAAGTTTAAACTGAAAGTAATGAATCCGCGAATCCCCGAATTACGATCACAAATAAAGCTCCATAAAGTTGAAAAATCGATTCGCCCAATCGTTAATAACACCAGCAGCCCAAGTTATAAATTAAATAAAGAGCTAAATAACAGATTGAGGGCGGCATATACATATCGTCGGACTTTCAACATTAGCAACAGCTACGAATTTGCCGAGCAAATTAAAGACGTACTTATACCTCAGAATGCGTCACTAGCTTCATTGGATATCACCAATCTGTACACAAACATTCCCGTAAAAGAAACGATTGAGATCATTAAGAACAATCTCCTCACTCATGGTAAATTGGCACTGGGGGAAGTGATTGAACTAGTGGAAATGTTGGAACATGTCTTGTCGTTCAATTACTTTACTTTCAATGGTAAAATTTATCAACAGAAAGACGGGCTGGCAATGGGGAACAGTTTAGCTGGGACGCTGGCTGACATTTTTGTAAATCACTTAGAAAACAAATTCTTTGATGAAAATCCCAATATCGCTGAGAAAATTGTATATTACAGGAGATATGTGGACGACTCCATTTTATTATACAAAGGAGATAAAAATGATATCGAAAACTTAGCACAAAAAATGAGCTCTCAACACCCGAAAATTAGATTCACCATGGAATTTGAAGAAAACAACCGTATAGATTACTTAGATTTAACACTAATAAAGAAAAATGGGAAGCATGAATTGAGCATATTCAGAAAACCTACGTGTACAGATCTAGTTATCAACGAGCGCTCTTGTCACCCACCGCGATACAAATGGGCATATTTTACTTCGATGGTATACAGGCTACTAAGATTGCCACTAAGCCAACACGAAGTAGAAAAGGAGTTAAGTATTTTAAAACAAGTGGCCGTAGCGAACGGATATACGTGTAAGCAGGTGATGAATATTTATAGGAAGATAAAGAAGAGGCAAATGGAACAAACAGAAGGAAGGCAAGTAGCAGTTAAGAGGAACAACAAGAAAAAATATGTAGCTCTCACTTACAATGGAAGAATTGCAGACAAAATTGAAAGATGCTTTCGTAAATCCGACGTTAAAATAGGGTTCCGAACAAATAACATGTTAAAATTGAAGCTCCGGCATAGAATATGTAATAGTAGGAATAAATTTCAGGATTCAGGTGTATATAAAATCAAATGTAATGACTGCTGTAAACAATATATAGGGCAGACTGGTAGGAACTTTGAAACCAGATTCAGGGAGCACACCTACTCTCAAAACAAAACAGCTTTTGGGGTGCATATGGCTGCGACAAAGCACTCAGTCACGAATATTGAAAACAACTTAGACATCCTGCATAGAGCTCACAAGGGACGGTTCCTTAACATTTTAGAAGAGATCGAAATATACACCCATAAAAATAAAGATCCGGATTTAATCCTCAACGAACAAAGCGAATTCAATCATAACGCCTATTTTAGCATTTATGACGACCTACTAAGATGACAACTGTTGCGTATGGAGATCCAGGCCGAGGGATGAGAGATGGTGCGCGGTGGAGAAGCCGGAAGACGCGTGCAACGCCTGGCGTTGTTGACGGGGCCCTCCTGTGCGGCCCTCTTGCCCGCGGCGATGGACAGCAGACGACTGAGCGGACCGCGGCACAACACCAAAGTGGCGGGAACCACGGAAGCAGACCGTAGAAGAAAACAAGTTCACACCAGCACCATAGATATATAAATCGCCCTATGCCTGTTAGATCGTATAAAAATGATAATTTTACTGTTTTTTAATCCTGACAAGAACAGATTTTAGCTTTGACATCTGCATATTTTAATTAAATATTTTTAATATATAAAAGATCTACTGAATACAGTATGTGCAAATGGAATGTAACAAATGTACCAGACGCCACCTGTCGGTAATAGTGTCATAATTAATATAAATGACGTGCACTCTGCCAACCAATTTTATGTGACGTAGCATGTGAAAGTTGCTGAATTGGACGGGTTACTCCTGTAACTTAAATATCAGGTACGTTCTGGTACATTTGATGTTGATAAGATAGGATGAAAAAGATTTGCTTTCGTGAAATAGTAAATTAGTATAATTATTTTTACAGATCTGAAGATGGTTCTGAATGAACCGAAACCGGTCATATGAATAATAAAAAAAAAAAATTTGCAATCAAGACGGATTTAAAGTAACATAAAATCACTGATTACTGTTATCCCATAAGACATTATGTCTGTTTTTGCAAAGAATATATTGCTTCCCCCTACTTATACCTCCCGAGGAGATCACGAATGTAAAATTAGAGAGATTCGAGCGCGCATCGAGGCTTTCAGACAGTCGTTCTTCCCGCGAACCATACGCGACTGGAACAGAAAAGGGAGGTAATGACTGTGGCACGTAAAGTGCCCCCCGCCACACACCGTTGGGTGGCTTGCGGAGTATAAATGTAGATGTAGATGTAGATCACTGAAGAAAAAGTTGATTACTTCATGGGGTTACAAATAAAGAAATTTGACAGCTATTCAAATAAATCAGTCTGCATACATGAAGAGAATTTTAGAGAAATATGGCATGATGACAAATCCATTGTCTTTACCCATTGAACCCTGTGAATAAGTCACCTGCTTTTAATAGTACCACAGTCTATCAAGAAATGGTTGGAAGTTTGATGTATTTAACACAAGGCAGAAGACCAGACTTATCAAAAGCTGTCAATGTTGCAATGAGACTTCAAGACTCACCTACACAGGCACATGTTGTATTGCTATAATGAATATTCAAGCATCTTAAATCAACAATTGCAAATTGCATTAAGTTTGAGAAGAAGAATGTTGAAGCTTGTAGTGATGCCTATATTGGTGGGACAGAAGCACAAGACAATCAACACGTGGCATCCTGCTCAAGTTCCATGGATGGCTTGTTGTGTGGTGAAGTAAATTGCAGCAGCGTGTTGCTCTTTCATCAGTTGGAGGCAGAAAATGTGGCTGCTACTGAAGCTTGTAAATCACTTGCGTGGTTAGATCAACTTCTGAAATAAATTTCAGTTGTTAAGTCCTCAGTTCCTATTTTGCAAACAGATACCAAAGTGCTATGAAATTTATTAATGGATCAGCATTTTATGAACGATCAAAACACTTGGAGACTATGTATCATTAAATTTGTCAACTATTTAGAGAGAAGAAGCAGACATTGTGACAAAAGAGTTACCATTTACAAGATTACAGACGGTGAAGAACCGTGTTGTTGTTGGGGGCAAGTAAAAGTGTCCCGGACGAGTAGATTTGATTGGACTTGAATGTAGGCATGTAACCACCCTGTGATGTGTACACCACATGTACGCCCGCCACGTGACCCAAAACAGCTTAGAGCGTAGTGGGGGCTGTGTCAGTACGAGTGGAGCAGTGCAAAGGGCTCGATGATAATCACAGTGGAGCAGCGGATGTTCATTGTGGAAAGTTACATGACAACAAAGTCATGGAAATAGTGTGGTCAGTTGTTTGCTGAGAAGTTTAATGGGGTTAAAGTGCCAGGCAAAGAGCGCCATGCGACGCTTAGTCCGAAAATGGTTTCAAGCAGGATCCGGTTTGAACAAGCCAAAAAAACATTTCGAAACATGCACGCACAAATGCCCAAGAGATGAATGATGGGTCTCTTTCAACATCTGCTGTAGTCAGGTTAGTACTGTGATTCTTTTTGCCCTAGAACTCTGTTCTCCGGCAGACAAAAATAGAAGAAATAATTTTTAATCTTGGGGTAAGGAAAATGAAGATGAGAAGTGAAATTTTGTAGCATGTTGATAGATCAAAGGCTCTCCTGGGAAGGACACACCATTTATCTGTGCAGCAAACTAGCTCATGTACTGTTTTAATTGTATAAATTAAGAAACAATATGAGCAAACAGTTGTTACTCCACTCATACTTAGCTTTCTTTCATTTTCATCTGTAATTCAGAATTTTGCTTTGGGGGTAATTCCCCAGGAACTAAAAGTAGGTTCAGATGGCAGAAGAGGCAGTGAGATATTTATTAGGATTAGCACTCAGAGAGCCCTGTAGAAAAATGTGTAAATTTCTAGACATGATGACAGTGATGGTGTAAGAAGATCCCTGCCAGCTACTTGTGCTGTTGCCAGCTTTCAGCTGTGAAGCACAAGTGGCTTTAGGCAAATATAGTAGCCATTCATAGAACTGTGACAACACTGAGGCATTGCCATAGAAATGTTTACAACTTTGCTTGTGATTGGTTGATGTGGGTGCTCAAAGCTGTTGCGTCCAACCCACTACAACAGTTAGGGATCTTCTTACATGAACGTGACAACAACCTATACATATATGTTTAATGTGTGCTATAGAAATCTGGAAAAATTCACAAGAGATTCGTATATACAATGCCAGAAACAATCACTTGTATTTGCCTCCCACAAGTCCATAATAACTATAAATACTGATCTATAAAATTTTTCAATAACTTACCACAGTCACCTTGCACAGAACCACTAAATAGATATAAGAGCATACTATAAACTTGACTAAAATATAGTGTATTTTATTCAATCAAGGAATTCCTAGAAATTAATCACTGTAAGATATGTTTTCCCTAATTGATAAAGAAAAGCTTTAGTTCTGAAATAAGCTAGGTATTTTCTGTGTGTTTTGTTTTTTGTGTTCTGTGTATGCAGCAATTTATTTTATAGAACTTGACAGAACTGTAAATTTTGACAAAGCCATTTGTATAAAAATTATTGAAAGGTGAGTAAAGATTCTGATTTTGTAAAGTGTTGTTGCTATCACATACTTCAGTCTTTCAGGAATTTGTGCCTTAACTTGTTGAGGAGTTTCTACAAAGGCAACACACTAAATCAGCAGAAGATTTTAGTACTTTGGTTTAAAAACTATCATAGCCAGAAATTTTGCTGCTATTCATTGACTTCATGGTTTTTGTGACCTATCTAACACATGAGCTAGAAAAAGTGGTGTCTGGTGGCGGAGTATGCAGTGCTTGTTTAAGTACTTCTAGTGATTCTGCTGTTGAGGGTCCATTTTTTTGTCCTTATGTTTACAGTTGCTATGAGAAAGAATTAATTGAATTTGACAGCCAATAATTTGAATTTTGTGTGTTCATATTTGCCATGTTATTGGCAGAGAGCATCAGTTTACTTTACCGATTAGTAGTAAAGTTTATTTCAGGCAAGTACTTATAGAAATACTCTAATGGCTTAAAAAAAACCTGAACAAGCCTCGAAGGCCCAATTGTACTGACCAGCTGCCGTGTCATTCTGAGCCCTTAGGTGCTTTTAGGGGCTTTTGCTCAGCATGCTGCTCTCCTGGCCAGTGTCAGTTTTCGTGGCCGGTGCTGTTATTTCTCAACCAAATAGCTCCTCAATTGGCATCACAAGGGCTGAAAGCAGCCTGCTTGCCAACAGCACTCAGCAGACACAGGCGATAACCCATCCAAGTGCTAGCCAATCCCACTGCACATAACATCAATGATCTGATAGCAACCGGTGTTACCAATGTGGCAAGGCCTTTGGGAATGGCTAAACAGGTTTTAGCTATTCAGTAATTTTCATTAGCCCATAAATACCTCATGGACTGTGGCTGAATCAAAACGTTTGAGGAGTCAACATTTATGTAAAGCTAGAGTACTCAAGTGGGGGCCTTGTGTATATATTAACTTCTTGCATGTTCTGACACAGCATTGGCCAAGAAGTATTTATTTGGCATTGAAAATGACTTAAGCCAAAACTGGTTATCCATTAAAGACTTTACATTAGTATATGGCTGGAAAAAAACTTTATTGTAAATTTAATATTATTTGTCTCTCTGCTACTCTCATCAGGGACTGGAATATCATTTACCTTACCGAGTTTATTTATTTCATGCCTAATAACCCTCCAACATGCTGTTTCCTTGATCTGGGAATTTTGAATTTTTTTCTGCGTAGTATTCATGCGTAATTTTTGCCTTTTTGATGACACGTCAAAGAATTTTTCTATAATGCTTGCAATGCACCCTTTAATTTTTGATTAGATCCAGACCTTTGAATTAAATAAACCTCTCCTTTTGTGGCACCAAATATGTCGATTCTTTTTTTAGACACTTTCTCTTGTCTTCCACTGTTGTTGTTTTTGACCTGTTCTTTGTGACTGGATTCCTAATGTGTGTCCGTGGCAAAGTTCATCCCATTGTTCACTTCATGAATTCTCTCTGAATTGTGAACAAAGTCAGCATTTGTGAGTCTGTGGAATAAAATGCTTCCCTTCTTAGTTAATATGATTGATTGTGATACTTCATTCCTGCCATTTGACCATATGGTCATATGAATAATTTATTATGGGGCTCACATTTATTTCATGACAGACAGTTTCAATTAGATATGAATTATTGACAGCTATTGCACTGTGTTCTTCTATTATTGTTGGGATTTACTGTTGGGATCAAATCAAATTTTAGCATCAGAAACTCTTGATCAGAACTATGCCAGATGAAAACTATATTGAAACTGCACATTTATGACAGTTATGTACGTATCAATTTGTATTACATTCAGTTATTACAAAAGTAACAAGTATTCATTTTACAAAATTAATATGCGCTATTTACAAAGTATATTCAAACTAAGAGTTCAGGATGAGATTTCATCTATAATTTTAGTATTGAAATTAAGTTGACGTATTTATTTTTACCCAAAGCACATTGATTATTGACTATGAAGTACACATCAGAGCTTAACATTTGGGTGGCTTCTGGACATTTGGGATGGTTTTGTGTGTTATGTTCTTAGCCCTGGGTATTTAGTTTCAGAATAACTGTCTAATTTTTCAAGGATTCTTAAAAATTCTAAAAAAATGGGTTATTTCCTAAATCATTTTGTTCATTTAAGATGGTGTGAGGATGATTTATTGTTATGAGTGAAAATCTTTAATTGTTCCAGAAGACCATCTGTGTAAATGACCCCCCCCCCCCCCCCCCAATGCTCCAGACAGTCATTAAAAGTGTGTACCACCTGATGATGAGTCGCTAGATGACTCAAAACCGGCCATGGTAAATAAAAATTGAAGCATCACAGAAGGCGATTGGTTGCAGTTATTTTTGGAAACCTATAAAGATATCACAGTCACAGTGTTCAACATCCATAATGGATAAAAGTTATATTAATATTTTCCTCTCATCGTATATCACCCAGTATTAATTATCGGCAATTATATTATATAAGGGCAGTATGAAAACACGATGAACGAAAGGGGAAGCTGTAGTTATAAGCTGTTAAAACTCTTAGCTTCCATACTGCTGTTTTTTACAATATTTTGATTCATGATGTGGAGTAAGGAAGTACACATGCAGGAAATGTGTAGCAACACTTCCCATTCACCACCTGCTGTTTCTTAAAAAAAACTTTTAATGTATCTGCTGTTAAAATATGATTACAAATGAACTGCTTCAGCTTTGAAGGAGGAATCACAATGGATCTGTGAAAGTATTGTGTGAATATATAGTGCAATTGTTACTGAGGTATATCGTGTATTTTGAACTCAACTGTGAGAATTTCTACTGCACACATTGCATAGTGTTATGCTTCACCTCTTCAGTTTCCTGTTGCATTTGTTCTGTTATGACCATTGCAGTCCAATGTTCATAAGACTGTCTCTTAGGGAATATACATATCTAGTTTCACCATATGGGACAGATCTGTTTGTAATTTGTAATAATAATATGTTTGTTACCAGGACTATTTGTAATAATGATTGTTATTATTTTCACTTATTCAGAGATAAGACATGTATTTTATATTTACTGCAGCAAAAGGTTTTTTCAGGATGAGTTACGATCCCTGTCTGGCCAGATGGTGGAACTGGCAAAACGTGCATACCGTATTGAGCGCCTCTCTGTCCCAGCAGATATCGCTCTAGAAATGTTTGCGGACAACCCTCACAAATTGCAGCAGATACCAGATATTGCAAGCAGTGATCCAAGTATGTACTATTAGTCATGTTACGCAAACTAAGATCTGCATTAGGCTGCTTGAAAACTACCAGAGAGAGAGAGAGAGAGAGAGAGAGAGAGAGAGAGAGAGAGAAGGTGGTGGAGGAGGGGGTTGTACTGAGCTAAAATGTTTTAATGGGAGGTTAAATTAAACTGCTTACTGTGTAAACCAGACAACAGACAGGATGTAAACCAACTGCTGCAAAATTTAACTACAAGTACTTCTGCCCCTTCCCAGAATTACCTATGTGCCTTAATAAACAGATATAAGGTATGGGAAAGCCTGATAAACAGTTTGAATAAATCAATTTTCTGGTAATAATTACTGGATAATTTTTAACCAGTCTGCCCGTACTTGTCAGTGAATGTCTGTGGCAATTTCACATTTCTGTCATAGGCAGGATCATGTTGGAGATAATTTGCCATTACCTTTTTTTCACCCTGTTATGAACCGCCAAGAATTTGTTTATGTTGTATGGATGTTTTCAGTAAATGTATATGCAGTGCAGTGTAATGTTGTTACTGTAATGGTTTTGGTGTGTTTGGAATGAAAGGAGACAGAATTATATGTGTTGCTGGCTGCTCTCTTAACAGCAGCAAGGGGGTGCTAATTATAAATCCCCATCAGATGGTCATCGCACCATCAGTGTGGTCACATGCCTCACAGAATGTGAATCTTCAAAGAGATTTAGGATTAAGGCATTCTGACAATTTGAAATTGTATGCATCTAAATGCTAGTGCTGAAAATTTACCCACCAGTGGGATTTGAACACACTAACATTTGGGTTGAGTGTTACTCCAAGAATTATTTGTTTAAAGCAATTATTTGTTGTAAGATACTGTAAATTCCATCACATCCATTCCTTCTGTGTCTACTCTGATATTATGTCATGATTTGTTTTATTAGCCAGTGCTACTGCCTGTTTACAACAGTTTTGATTATTGTGAACTTGCTCCCAGATACTCATTTATTATCAGTAATATGGGACAAATGTTTCAGTTAAATGGAGATGGTTATGGAAAACAAGCTTAGTTTAATTGGGCCATAAGAATTATTTTGCATAACACAGCTTTTAAATGAAAATAATGATTCCAAGTGAATGGAGGTTGGGAACTAATTTTAGACTAGTGAATAAGTGGTATCTCAGTCATGGTTCACATTGATTTTCAGTGCTCTTTATTAGTTTATTGGCCTGTTACATTGCATTCCCCAGTACGTTTCACTGCCTTTTTCTTATCACCTCACATCCTTTATCAAGGACTTTCATATTTTTGAATGCCTTAGTTCCTAACTAACATTATTCTGGATCTCCATAATAACTCCATCTAAGCAAAAACTTCACTTATGTGCATGTACTTCATAAAAGTTTACTCTGATAGTAATTTTGTGCGTGCCATTTCTAATGTTGAGACTTCCAAAATCTGGAACACAATTTTCAACACAATGTGAGGAACCTAACTAAGCTCTTCATCTTATTTCTACCTGGGACCACCAGTACCTAGCAAAACAAGCATTACTCTCATAGAATTCTTACGCTCGCCCATTTCTAATGATGTCATTGTAGTTCCATCACTACCTGTCCCACCTAGCCTCCCAAATCTTCAGAAACTGTCCTCATCACTCATAAAGTGCACTGTTATGAAACATAACTGCTTAGCAGCAAGTCCTGTCATCAGTCTGTCACCAGTAAACCTGACTCACACAAAATTCCTAGTCTTCTCAAAAGGCTGCATGTTCAGCATCAAAATGTTCAATATCAAATGAAGGTTTAGCTATTTCCACTTGTTAGTAACCTGCTTTCCTCAACTTGTTCCCAACAGTGGATGGATTTCTTTGGATCTCACCATACTGTCAGCAGTTAGCCCACACCCCACACTGAACATTGCCGTAAATGGTTCCTACTACTCTTCCAACCATGATCAGTCCATTCCCTGCTGTGTCCCTCTACCAACCTTCAAGGGAATTCTCACCTATGTCCAGGTTTCACCTTTCTTGTGCAGATTCCTTCCCAATTAGTCCAATTTCACAGCTATGGAATCCACAAACCCAACTCCACTGGTGTACATCACTCATATGATTGGTTACAGTGCTCCTTACACAGAGGTGCTTTGCCTTTGTTGTCCAGCAGCTTGCACCAATTGTCTGCATCTCCATTCATCTGTCCTTTCTAATGGCTCCATTAAATTCTTTTCCCATCATGTCAAGCACCAATGGTACTTCCATTTTGACATCTTACCATCTGTTTCATATTAGGAGGTGCCTCTCTTGCACCTTTGGTGCCTGTGTAACCTTACAGGCCCTTTACTGAAAGGTAACATCCTGTCCAGGCAGTCAGAAACTGATTTCCCACACCCTTTCTTCCCCTTGACAGCAACAACCTTTTCACCACCCTGAACAAGACATAGACCTTAAAAAACTCAACAAATTACATTTCTCTGTGACATAGAATGTTTGCCAGAGTATATTAATGTTGCTTATATTTAGCATTGTTACTAGGCCTCATAGGGTGTATAAGGACATGAAGTATGTCAGATGCTGAATGATCCTTTTGAAGGGCACAGAGATGCCACACACCCTTGTGAGACAATGTTATCAGCACCTGACTGGTTTTGAAAGAAGTCTCATTGTGTGCTTCCATTCGGTGTATGACCAAATTGTGTAGTATCCAGATCATAACCTCTTCACGTGTGCATGTTCCATACAAGAACTCATAATGTCCTCCGTGCAACATTTTGTGTCATCTTGCACCATTTGTTAGAGACTAGCAGGTCCCAGTGTTTGGAATTACCATTCCATGTGTAGGCTCCTGTTAACACCACAAAACAAATGCTGCATTCAGGTTGTTGCATGGACTACAGATGAATGACTTCACATTGCATTCAGCTAAGAATCGCTGTTATGTATTACCCATAATGACCATTGTCTAAGAGTATGACAACAACCTGTGGTGAGGTCCCATTCTTCCAGTATTTTGGAGATGCACAGGGGTATTACTCCTGGTATCATATGGGGAGCCATAGAATATGACTTAAGGTTATGACTGGTAGTGATAGAGGGAACTCTGACAGCACAATGGTACATCATGGACATCCTGTGTCCTTCTGTGTTACCTCTTACGTGACAGTACTGTGGGCCCATTTTTCAACAGGATAATGCTTGTCCACACAAAACTGGATGTGTGACCTGTAATAGACACTCCCCATTGCAGATCAGTCACAGGAATTTTCTATGCAATCAAAGGTAGATTATCACAGCATTATTGTGTGTAAGTATCTGTGTGGGTACAGCATCTAACCAGCTATCTACTCATGTAAATGACCACTACTGAATTGTGGCTAACTGCTTGATCAAAATGCTGTGCATCACAATTCCCCCCAACTACCCCAACTAGCTCTTGTGTGAACTGTGAAGCTGGGAAGACTACCTGCAACACATCCTTTATTCTTTCAGTTCCCCTAACCCCCTCTAGTTGCCATTCTCACCTTGTCTACTCCCAATCTCTTTCTTCAGTGCTGGCAGTTTCCGGCATCTAGAGGGAGCAGTATGGTGCTGGTGTGCCAGACTCCCACTCCCACTTCATTATTGAGCTTACGTGGAGTTGTTTCGCCAATCTTCTTTCCCGGATAACCAAATGTGACTGTCTGCCCAACTTCTTCTCCGAAGATAAGATGCTGTTTTGGAGGATTTTTTTATTCTCTTAAAAATAACTCCATACACTCAGGATACTTTTAAACCAATCTCACTATATTTTCACTTTCACAAAAAAGACACCATATAAATGATTCAATTTTGTAAGCCCAACAATTACCAGTCCGACAAATACTCTTACATATTTTATAACAAATACAATCTAGAAAGCTCTAGCAAGTCCACCATCCAGACCTCACGAAAGTAAGGGACTAGGTAAGTGTCTTTTCTTTTCTTTAACAACATTCAACTGTTCTCAATAATGACTGACGTAACACCGTCATGGAGTACGTCGTGTTTGCTCCTTGTGCTGGGCGTGTAACTTTTGAGGCAAGCACTGCGACTACCTGCCCATGCCAATCAACTGTCCGATACATGCCAGTCCTGCGCACACACACACACACACACACACACACACACACACAATCATGGTGCAATAGACACAGTTCCACTTTCACACACTCATCTTTAAACTAACGCGTGTTCGAGACGGTGGAAATATGAATATCTCTAGACTTTACCCCGAAATTCTTGAGGCACTACACAACCTTTCCTCACATAACATTTTACACTTCATTCCTCCCATATCACTATGTTAGAACCCCCACCCTAGCAGGGGGCTTGCAAGTTTTTGGGGAAGATGCTTGTAATGAGCACAGGGCTCGAAGCCACTGCAGCATTTCTTCTTACCCCATGATCAGTCCCTCCCTTCTCCCCTTTCTACCTGTTCCCTCTGACGCATAAACCACAGTGACTTCTTTGCTGCAGATGAAGCTTCCCCAGGGACTCTAATTTTGGGCATTCTTCCACCACTTTGACCAAATTAAATAATAATTTTCAGCTAATCCAGCATGTTCCTTGTTGTGTTGGCAGAAGAGCAACACCGTGTTACTAGAGGAGGCCGAAATGCACGCGTTTAAGCTCACGCAGGCTAGCGTGAGGAGGGAAGAGCTATACTGACATGAGGTCTGGAACGTGACAAGGAATTAGAATTCAGAAAGCGAGTGAAATTAGTTTGATACTTAACTTCAACCCATTAATGATGAACGTTGCTCTTGACGGTACATGATTCACGATATTGTCTGTTCAGAATTCATTCTAATTACTGAATATGGCGCCTTGCTAGGTCGTAGCAAATGACATAGCTGAAGGCTATGCTAAACTGTCGTCTCGGCAAATGAGAGCGTATGTAGACAGTGAACCATCGCTAGCAAAGTCAGCTGTACAACTGGGTGAGTGCTAGGGAGTCTCTGTAGACTAGACCTGCCGTGTGGCAGCGCTTGGTCTGCAATCACTGATAGTGGCGACATGCGGGTCCGACGTATACTAATGGACTGCGGCCAATTTAAAGGCTACCACCTAGCAAGTGCGGTGTCTGGTGGTGACACCACATTCCTCATTAGCAGGTATGACCCTCCACTTACCAAAATTTTTCCTCAGTAGTGTGAGCTAGCTGTGTGGGAAAAAGGTTGCCCATTGTGGGACACATCCCATCGGATATGTACAGGCACCTTATTCACCTGGTCTATGTGATATTCACAACTGCTCAAACCCAGCACAATGACAAACCTGTTATTGGGGTGTGTCAAGTACCTGTATGACTGTAGCGCCCCCCCCCCCCCCCCCCTCCTCCCCATTGGCACATTTGATGCCAAATCCCCCAGAAAGCCTAGCATGTAACACACGGGATGATAACTGATTTGATCTTTCAACTGTCATCATCTTCTCCTCATCTTAAAGAATGTTCAACACCTAAGAGCCTTTCTGTAGGGCAGATCTAAAATTTCTCAGTTCTATAATGAGTACTGTTTAGTTGTACTCTTTGTGTTCCAAACACAGCGTCTCCCATTTTAGCCTAGTTTATGATGCATTTGCAGCTACTGATCTATTGATTTGTAGCCTCAGATTTCTCCAGTCTATTTTATTGGAAGTTGTATGATGATTTTTGTCACAGTGACCAATTTCAGATTTGACACACTGATAATCAGAACATCCTGCATGCTGGAATTTAAAGAATGCCAGTTGGCATAGTTTCACCATTTCTTTAAACCCTAATCTACCGTCAAGGGAAAAAATCATGTTATCCGCAAACATCCTGCTACTGTGATGTTACAAGGATCAGAAGCACCCAGCACTCTCATCTCAGGTCCACACTGCCATAAATTTGTGTCTTACTGAAACCATGAAATAGCAGTGGCCATTAAAAACTGCAGATGGACAGTTCACATCCATTAAGTGATACACTTACCATCTTCAAAGGACTGAGCCTGGACCTAGTACCTAACTACAGAACAGAAGCGGGACTGTTGGGAAATATTTGTAACTGGTATTGGGATGTATACCTCTGCCTCTCAAATACAGGAAATTTCATGCACTATTTATGAGCACTAGTCATCCTCTAGTATCCCGGGCATCTATAAGGATATCATCATCTAATTTCACCTGAGCATTGTAGCTGAACACATACCAACAGATTTTGTCTGAGCCTCGGAATCTGAAAGTATCCTCCCACCTCCATGAAACATGAATGAAAGGTGTTATCCATCCCCAGTTCTCAACACTCTGAAGCATGCAGTGCATGAACAGGATTCTTCAGTGCCTTGGCACAGTGCCCTGTAATGGCACTGGGAACTGATTACATATGTACCCAGATGCTGTATCATTTACCCGTAAATCACAAATGTCATATTCTTGTACTTTTTAATCACATATGGTATGAGAGCAAATTTCTTTCCCATGGATTGAAAACATATTTACCACAATTTTGAAACCAGATAAAAGCCCCTGTAAGGAGGACAGCTTTGTCTTACAAATTATTTTTGCAAGTTGTTCAAATGAATGGTGAACCAGTGACTGATTTTAACCCTTGTGAGTAAGGAACTTGGGAGTGGATTTTGGTAAGACTGGTTACCAACAGCTGCTTATTCCTCTTGGAATCTACCATCAGAATGGCTTTCACCCAATGCCTCATTGCATGTTTTTTTAGAACTGCAAAAATTGTGTGACTCCATGTGATAGCAATAATATTCTTGATACCCTATATGGTTGGGGTTTAGAGGACCCTCCTGACTTTTATCCAGGATTTGTTACCTCATCTTCCACGTTCAAGTAGGCATTTCTCCCAGTCTCACCCCCCTTCTCACCCCCACATGACAGCGGAGGCCCACAAGGCTCCTTTCTGAGTGAATCCATTTTCCTGGACTTACAGATGCCATGGGACATGCCCATTCTTGATATGTTGATGACTTTTGCATCTATTACAGGTCTTTAAACATGAGTATTGCAGAAAGTGAACTTCAGGGTGCCATAAGGAAATCTCAGTCTTGGGCACTAACCCATACTTCCAATTTTCACTACAAAATGTTTAATGCAATTGTTCCTTCAATGATTAGGTCACTCACACCCAGAACTCTATTTATGTTGTGGGATACTTAACATAGAGACATACTGCTTTTAAGAACTTGATGCTAAGATGACATTGCTGCCACATATAAAATAAAACTTAGCACTCTATGCTATTTCAGCAACATTTCCTTGTGTGCCAAACTCTCCACCCTTCTGTGATTTTATAAAGCCATCACACTATCCAATCTAGCCTATGGTGCTGTGCCATTTAGACTCAGTTCATTGCTGCAGGGTCAGACTCGTGACCAGTGCTTCTCAGATGAGCTCAATAGATAGTGTACTGAGTGAGTCAGGAGCCCCTCCTCCCCCCCCCCCCCTTCCCCCTTACATATTTATGGCCACAACTATTACTTAACCATGCAATTCATGTATGTAACTTCAGAGACCATCCAAACTACATGTGACCCTTGTGAACTAAACTTGGAAAAGTTTTGCAGTAAAGTGAAAGAGATTGAGGATGATTATACATAGTCCAATGAGGTCATGGAGATGGCGGATAATGACTTTACAGTGAAAGCATCATATGTAGACATGTGGCGGAGTGTGAAGGTTCATCTTGTACAAACATGTCTGAGAAATAATCATCACATACTTACACACATGAGAAAGGATGTGATAGCGATTAGTGTAAGACGATAAAAATTTTCCACGCAACACGTACACACGGCAAAGTTGCTTGCAGTTGATGATGTCAAATATCCATAAGTTTTCATCTATTACAACTTTAGTTTCACATTTTTTGGATAATTGATATGCGTCATGTAGCAAGAGATATCTTCATTGAATAAGTCAGTTACTACAACAGTTTCATTTTCAATTACGCAAAACAGTTTTGGTGTTCACTATCACTATCTTCTATTACAACTTTAGTTTCATGTTGTTTTTGATAATTGATATGCATCTTGTAACAATAGATATCTTTATTGAATATTTCATTTACTACAACAGTTTCAGTTATACAAAACAATGTTTGTGGTCACTATAACCATGTGTCAGTTTTGCTTTCACAGAGGCACAAAGCCCGAGTGTAGATTAGCAGTTCAGTGAAAGGGAGATGGTGTTCATTCCCCCACACTATTCTGCTCCCTGTGATGGTCTAAGTCCTCACTTGTTTATATCCTCTAATGATTGAGACATTAAAGTTGCTCCACCGTACAATTTTCAGTTTTCCTTCTTTATTTTTTATTTTGTATTATTTTTTGCATCTAATTTCATTAGCTTTTCCTTGGTTTTAGGTGTATAGTTTTTTGTGTGAATGATTCATGTGGTATGAATCCTCTGTGATATCTCCTATGTTTTATTCACCATATAGAGGAGACACTGAGTTGCAGACAGGCACAACAAAAAGACTGCTATACATTTGAGCTTTCAGCCACAGAGCCTTATACTTTAGAAGAAGACCTTTTGGCCAAAAGCTCAATTTTTGTTGTGCCAGTCTGCAACTCAGCGTCTTCTATACATGGTAAGTAACAGTCTATCCTTTTCATTACTCCATCCTGGAGTTTCCATTGTTTAATGTTTTATTCAATTTTTTTTTGTGATCAGTTAGAGAGAAATGGAAATGACTGTTGTGCATGACAGCTACTAATGTTCTAGTTTTCTATAATGACTTCCATTGCGTATGTTTCCTTTTTTAAGAAGTTAATTGTTTTGATTTACCAGAGGTAACTCTGTGACTTGCTTTATAATCGTACAATGCAAATCACATATCAGCATTATTTTATAATATTTGGTCTGGCCAATTTTAGCATTTCTTTGTAATGCCATATTCATTTTGCAGTTTTATTTTGAAGCATCTAGATTTGCCTGACTGTTTTGTTCATGTCTTGCTGTAGGGAATTTGAATGTGTTCGTTAAAGTATGTGGGTGGCAAATCTCATGTTGAACCTGGACAGTGAGAGAGCAGGTTTAAATTCTTGGAATTTCCATCACAGTTCTCTTGATTGTCAAGTATAGGCATATTTATTTCCCCCATTTCTCCTTTCTTATCACTTGAGACACTATATTTGCAGCCAACACTGACATTGCATCTTTGTGTATGCTCTCATGCAAGACAGCTGTCATTTTCACAAGCTGTGACATTGTCGCAAATAAAACAGTGAGCCGTATATACAATAAGTTTCCTTTAATTTATGTCTACGGTCACAAACTGTTCGTTAACAGATTACCGGTTTTTGTTGATAATGACCATCATCAGATCTGCAGAAAAAAATGGGAATAACATAAATATACTCGCAGATTGTCTACAGCTTAAAAACAATACATTGACCATAATGAAAAGTACTACTGACAATTATATACGTTTGTGCACATTTAAATATGAAGAGGCATACCTTTTTTATAAAAACAAAATCCTAATGTGCTGCAACCATAGTGGCATTGTCAAATGTTAAATGCAGAATCATCACCAGCATCGTCAAATATATATAAATAACATGATATGCATGAGTCATGTTGTCAGTAGCACTACTGTTCAAAACAAGCTGCAGTACAGTAGCCACAAGCAGTTTGTGTTGTAAGTTCACCAGATGTTGCTAATGTCAGCATACACTAGTTTTCAATAATTAATTGCACAGCGAAAATAAAAGGGGATACAATAGTTGATGTCTGTAATGAGCTTATAACATATATAAGACATTACAGTAATAAAAACATTGAGACTTATATGTGTATTCTTCACAGAGTAGAAAAAGTCCGTGCTCTTAATTTGTTAGAGGAGCTTGAAATTTATAAAGCAAAAAATAAAAAAAACCCAACAAAACTGCTTAACTGACAGAGCGACTATGCCTATGTTGCTTTATTTGACAATGTTTTACTCTAATCACTGCATGCCTCTGTTATATATAGTTTGTTGACAGTTTCACCTAGTATTGAGTGCCTCACATATTTACTTCATTTTCGTATGTTTTACACTTGATTCTAGTATTTTCTTGTTCCTTCTCTGTTCATTTCATAGACTGCATTAATCAGATAAGTTGAGTCATGCACTGCTACTGAATTTTATCATGCTTCTCTTGCAGTGGAGTGCCGCAGGGTACGATGGGCCCTCTGGTGGTCACGTTCCTCCAACCACTTCCAGCCTATGCGGAATTCTGGTGTTAGCGCTAACAGAGGGCGCTGATTATGTGCAGCACTATGTTTCCTTTCATTGTGGCTGCTTTAGCGATTTGTTTTATGGTTGTTTTATATTATCCGGTGCACTATCAAAGACGTTTATTATTTATGTCATTATCTAGAATATTGGCACTAGAGCATATGTCAACTACTGTTTCTTAACTCTTCCTATTTTTAACAATCTTACTTTTGTCGTGTTCTTTTTCATTGCTTTTTATTACTGTAATGCCTTATATACGTTATAAGCTCATTACAGACATCAACTATTGTATCCCCTTTTATTTTCGCTATGCAGTTAATTATTGAAAACTAGTGTACGCCGACATTAGCGACATCTGGTGAATTTACAACACAAACAGCTTGTGGCTACTGTACGGCAGCTTGTTTTGAACATTAGTGCTACTGACAACATGACTTGTGCATATGATGTTATTTATATATATTTGGCGATGCTGGTGCTGATTCTGCATTTAACATTTGACGATGCCACTATGGCTGCATTACATTAGGATTTTGTTTTTATAAAACAGGTATGCCTCTTCATACTTAAAAGCGCACATATGCATATATTTGTCAGTAGTACTTTTCATTAAGGTCTATGTATTGTTTTTAAGCTGTAGACAATCTGGGAGTATATTTATGTTTTTCCCATTTTTTGCTGCTGGTCTGATGATGGTCATTATCAACCGAAACTGGTAATCTGTTAACAAAAAGTTTGTGACCATAGACGTAAATTAAAGGAAACATCTGTCATTATTATTGTCCAGAAGGTGAATTTAAGGAAATTGAATGCAGAAAATGTGATAGTGATTTCAGGGACAATTATATCACCTATTTTTGAGGTAGTAATTAAATTAGCACTGCCAGTTCATTGCAGATCACTTACTCACTGTGGTTTTGTGTTTTGAATTGTTTTATTTTTTTAAATTGATGGATGAAGTGTCCGTATTTGTATTGTCACTGACTTGTACAAGAATAACTTTGAAGTATATGAGATTTAAACTATGTTTTGTTTTTATCTTTTCAACAGATGGAGATATTACTGTGTACAGAATGGGAGAGCATGTGGATATAAGCAGAGGTCCCCTAGTGGGCAATACTGGCTTTATTGGTCGGTGTACTGTAACTGCAGTAAGTAGTCTTTTAATATTCTTTCATGAATGTTTGTATCGAATTTTTGTACAAAAATAATAAGAAACAGTTAAGCAGTAAGTGGAATGTAGCTTCTGAGTGGCATTTGTTTGTTATATTATTATGCCAGTGACGATATAATTTTCTGAAGATCTTTCAGAATGTGGCACTGTTGTGAAAATTAAGTGTTATAACATATTGCTGTCACTGATGCATTCTAGTATTTAATTTTCTTTTATGGGACATGTTGGTGGAAGATGTTTATCATTGTGTTGTCAGTAGTCAACAGGTGTATGGAGATAATGTATATGTAGAACAAGGAAAATACTGTAAGTTGCTTATTTCTAATTATGCAACTCTGTTATTGCAAACTATAAAAACATGTAGCCTTTTAGTAACTTCTGTGCTCTGATAACCAGTAAGCAAAGTCACCCTGTATTTAGTCACTGAACTTGCAACCAGGAGTGCTGTTAAGATTCTGTGTGGCCATACAACATCCACATTTAGGTGTTCCACAGTTTATTTAAGTCACTCAAAGTGAACCACAGGATGTGGTCTGTTCACATTACTTCTTCTTATGAATTATACTCAAGTCAGCATAAGTTGATTCCTGATGGTTCCAGTGGGCCGGGCATGACAGCTTCACAGGCCTACCTCATTAGTAACGTAACACGATTTTGTAAACATCTCTGTGGTAATGCCGTAGTGTAGTCACCGTTCTGCAGATGGCCATTGTTTTTGCCTGCAGCCACTAGCGCTTCGCAGCTGAAAGCTGGTAACAGTGCTGTGAATCGTCAGATAGCTTCTTAAGGCAGCTTGACTGTAGTGCTCCAACTTTAATAACATCAGTATCTAATATGTTGTGAACTCATATCATTCCTTCTTCCACTCATTGCAAATGACAACCACAATGAGAATTTCAACTGCGGCTTATGCTTTTCGATAGAAAACTAGAAGTCCTCATATTTGAACGAACAAATATATTAAGACTGAATTTGAAAATTAAGAAGCTATTGAAATACATGCTGTATATGGTAGCCAACATTTTTTTCTTGTTCACAGCCAGAATGTGAACTGGCACTACAGAACACAGATCAACTCTATGGCCACATATGTAGCTTTATAGAAACTCTCCTGTTGGCTTACCATGTTTCTTTTAATGTGTTTTTAACACACAGCCTCTTAAGAGTTGATCTTTTATCATATCTATTAATAACTGGCAGATGCACCAGTGAAATATCATGTCTGAGAAGATTTCAGTGCCAATAAACATTGAAGCATTATTTGTATGTAATTTTTTTCATATATAGTAAGTGACAAACCTATTGATTTAGTGGCGTCTCTTCATTTCAGAGATTGAGTGAGAAGACCAGTGATAAGATTCTGGAGTCACGTTCAGACAGGCTGTGGTTCAAATCCTCGTTAGACTATCCAGATTTAGGATTGCCATGGTTTCCCTAAACTGCATAAGGCAAATTCTTCTGTAAAGGACGTGACCAGTTTTTTCCCCCCACCTGAACTTGTACTCTCTCTTATGACCTTGTTGTTGATAAGGTGTAAAAACCCTAACCTTCCATCCCTTCTTCATTCTAGGTTAAGTGTACTAGGTGTTGATGATCATGAATTTTTGTTTCAGATATGTTTGCATATAGTTGTCTTGTTTCTAACAGTCTGTTCAATTTCTTGGAACTGCACATGTGCAGTTAAAATGCATGTGGTGATTTAACTAAGTTATGGAAGGGAAAATAGTGAGTTGTCTTATTAGTATTTGTCATTTAAAGCCTGTGTTTATTCTGTGTGACAGGTTCATCATGTGGAAACAGACAGTGGCAGCCTGTACAGGTTTCAGGGAGTAGCACTGCCCAGAGGACTCATGGTAGGTGGGAATAACGATTTTTATACTTTTACAGATGCCTAGCCAGAACTTACCCACAGGAGGTAAAATTAGGAGAGTAGCTGTCACAATTTTTATGACCTTCCTGACGGATTAAAGAGTAAGTTTTGTAAGGTTGGGAAAGAAGAATGGTCATTCAGACCGCAGGTTGAGAAGGGCCCATCTGTTATGAGAAACGGGGGAAACAGAATATCAAGCTATGGGTAGATTTCTTTTCTTTAAAATGTGGCAGTTGACAGTACTGGAACATTGTCTTCTGTAGGTAAATACTGTCCAACCATACTGTCTCCTTGTAGTTTTACAATTATCTCAAATGAATTATCATTTTGATATAATTAAATTTCTGTTTTACAATGCACCTGTTAATTTATTGTTAAAGTTTATTACCTATAGCAAATACCTTTCATGGATTTGATTCTGTTGTCATTTACATTAATTCCATATTTATCTCTCTTCACAACTTTGAATTCAGAAACAACACTTTTTTGTTTTGTGTTACAAATATGAACTTTAGTTTTCATAAATGTGCGCTCTCTCTCTCTCTCTCTCTCTCTCTCTCTCTCTCTCTCTCTCTCACACACACACACACACACACACACACACACACACAAGTTGCTTATCATCCACAGTGTGAGCGAACATGACTACTGCTGGTATGATCCCCACATGAGGGAGTAGTAGTCGTACGTGAAAACTTAGTTCCACTGCTATATAAAGGACTCCTCCAAAATTTGCTATGCATTAAAGCCTTCAGCTGTGTCTGTCCATATTGCTCTTATCTGTTTTTTTAAATGTCATCTACCTACCTTCCATTAGGTCCTTACCATCATGTACATTTTCAGGTTAGACATATTTGCGTGTTCCAAACCCAAGCAATCTAAAGCTGATCACACCATCTTCTGTGTGGTTGTCCTATCCTTCTTCTACCCTTGGATCTCTAGTAATAGGTTTTCCTCCATATCTTGTTTCGATCCATACATATTAAATGATCATGCCATTGATTGCTACACTGTTGGGTCTCTTCTGCCATTCCTAGAACATGGAGCTCCTTTCTTATTTCACTGTCCCTCTTATGAGCTTCTAATTGTATCCTGCCCAATGTGTTAGAAGTCTCATTTCTCGCACTTCAGTCCTCAGAACTGTGTGGTCGTTAACCCTGCAGCTTTGGATATTAGACAGCAAAATGCACACTTTAAGATTCTCTCTTGTATTGCAGTGCTTTCAAAAAAGTGTGGCTGTAGTGACACTGGGTTTGGCATTGACTTTAGTGGCTCAGAAAGCGAAGAAGAATCTGATGTTACTTCATTAGAGACTGGAAGTGACAGCAGTTTGCCAGTTGAGTGAAAAGTGCCCAACAGTGGAACGAGATAAATACATCAACTGTGCACCAATCAGCTCTGACAAGATTTATGTTCACAGGAAACAATTGTGAAATACATAGATAGACTTCATAGCTACACAGAAACTAAAAGATGACTTTAAGTTTCAGGATATGTTAGTTGAAGTCCAGCACACAAGTGTACACAGATTTTATTATTGGTGATCTACAAAATTTTTGTAACTTATTATTTTGAGTTTTAAAAGCTATCTAGATTTATGTTAATAGGAAACTGTTGTAAAATACATGGTTAGACTTCACAGATACAAAGAAACTGAAAAACGACGTCAAGTTTCAGGATATTTTAGTCGAGGTCCAGTGTACGACTATACTCGTGATTTTATTATTGGTGATCTTCCAAATTTTGTAAATTATTGTTTCGAGTTTTAAAAGCTGTCTTTGTATGCTTATATGTAAAGTATTCAGTATAGGATGTTTTTCATTATAAAATATTTTTTGGAATATAACTTGAAAAAAATTATGATGTTAAGGGCTTAAAGTCCACATTAGGGATCCACACACAGTAAAGGTACAGTCATAATACTATGAAATTTAAGTATTATCTCTTTCCTGTTTTTTTATTCAGTAATGTTCTCTTAATTGTATCTAACATGTGTGAATACCATAAGCATAAGAGATACAGCAGCCCAGGTAACTGTCCCAATATGTTATTCTTGATTCTAATTTTAGTTCTGATATGTATTTTGATATTTTTATCAGCATAAAAACTCTTCATTGGCCTTAATAAATGCTGAGGGGATGTCATACTCTCCTAAAATTTCCTATAACTTAGATCTCACCACCTGGATGAAGGCTTTTTCATAATCCACAAAAGTTATATACATTGGAAGATTAAATTCTTCGTGCTTTTCTGTTATTTGGTTAATACAGAAAGCAAAATCCATACAGTATCCTCCTTTTATCAGAAAAGACTCTGTTAAAGCTTTTAATATTTTGGAAAGTATCTTGGGATGCATAGTACACCCAAAGTTTAATAGGCTTGTACCTTCATGGTTATTACAAATATTGCAGTTTCCTTTTGTATAAATGGGTAAGATTACTCTGCTGTCATCTGGAACATGACCACTCTTGTGGCATAGATTTATAAAATTTAGAAGCCTAACCCGAAGATTCTTGGGGACGTATTTAATAAGCTCTGAATTTTTTGGTTGTCTCTGGACACATTCTGTTTCTCATGGACCCAATTGCATCTTCCAGTTCTGCCAAGGAGGTTATATCTACATTCACAAGTGATTGAGTGTTACAATATTTTCTTCTTCCCCTGCCCATGGGTTTTGGAAATAGCCTAGTTATGTTTCATTGAAGATATTATTCTACTGTGAGATATCTTTCACCTTTTTGTAGAGAGCTTTTATTATTTTATCAGTTGTTATTTGTTTTCCATGGATTTCTTAATTTCTAATTTTTTCTACCACTGTTGCACTTCTGTAATAAGATAACTGTTTCCGATCTATTTGACCATTTTCAGAGCTGTAAGTATAATAAAGTACAATATTAAAAAATGGGAAATCGGTGATGGAGTAATGACAGTATGGAAAGGATACATTGCTATTCATGACATAGAGGGCTCATTGAGTCGCAGACAGGCACACTGAAAAAGAATGCTAGATATATTCAGGTATTGGACTACTTACATTCACATAAGCACCAACTCTCTGAAGTCCCTGTTCCTTTACCGCTCACCACCCAACTCATCACTGTTGGTGTCTTCGTCCTCTATGCTAACATCCCCAATATCTGTCGCCCAGCTGCTACATTTCCCAGTGTGCAACTTACTCAAAATCTGCGACCTCCTTCCTAGTCATGATGACCAATTATATCCTCACACAGAGTCCTTTGAAGGCATAAAAAAAAAAAAAAAAAAAAAAAATTATGATACAGCTGTAGGCACCCATGTGGCCTCATCCAGTGCTGACCTATTCTGAGTGCGAACCACTCAGAATTCCAAACTTATCATCTGGTTCAATTTCATTGATATCTTCATGAACTAGACCAAGGATGAGAACACCCTATTCACATTCTTTCAGAACCTCACCTCCCCCCCCCTCCCCCCAAATTCGTTCCCCTCAGTGCCTCAGTGCAACGAGCCATCTTCCTTGATTTGCCTCTACTTCATGGATGGCTACATGAATACCTCCATCCACATCAAATCTACCAATTACAAACAATACCATAACTTTGACATCTGCCACCCATTGCACACTAAGAAATTCCTTCCATAAAGCCTAGCCACCCATGGTCGTTGCATGTGCAATTACAAGCAGTCCCTATCCAAATGTGCTAGGGGTCTCACCAAGGAGTTCACAGACCCTCCCCGCCTTATCCAGAAATAGATCTTCCATTCCTTTTCTACCCAGTCACCTACCATCACCCATATACCCACTGCCCAGTCACAAAAGAGCGTACCCTTGTGAGTCAGTACCACTTTCTCTGCCATGGCTTTGACTGTCTCTGATCCTTTCTTGGAATAAAAAATATCCTTCTCACTGTTCTCCCCTCCCCTCCCACAGTGTTATTCTGCCCTTATACCCAATATCCTTATCTGTCCCTATTCCACCCCTGCACCCAACCTCTTGCCTCATAGCTCATGCTCATAGCTCATGTCCTGTAACCCCCCCCCCCCCTCCCTATAACCTCACCCCTCCTGCTCCCCTCCCCTGGCCTCAATTTTCACTAGTTCCTGTCCTCCACCTATTTATCTTCTTACCTGCTCCCACTTCAGTACTACTACACACACCTTGTATCCTGTCAGCACACCTGCATAGTCATTTCCCATTTTCTACTTCTCTCCTCTGCCCTTTCCCCCACCCCTTCCCAGCACCTCCCACCCCATCCTGTCTCCCCCATTGTCTCACCTAACAGTCCTGTCCTGGCCCCACAACATCCCTGCATGCTCCCACAGTCAGCATTAACATCTTTCCCATCCCTACCCTGGTACCCTTCACCTTCCCGATCACATACCTCTTCTGTACCTCCACTAGCCACTCCAGTAAAGATTTCTGCTCATCTCAGACACAATCACAGTGAGCCTTAGCACCCAGAAATTACAGTCGCCATGAATATGTGAGTTGTGGTTATGACAATGTATGTGAGTTTCCTACATCTGCTGAAGGACTTAGTCTACATTATTTTTCATTGTGCTGTCTGTGACTCAGCATCTCCTCTGCATGGTGAGTAGCAGTCAATCCTTTTCATAAAATACAATGTGTAATACACATAATTAAAATGTACTGGAGGCGCATAGCTGTTTCTTATTTCTTGAAATCTAACAAAGAATTTCCTTGGCCCATGTTCCGTGATAACTAGTTATGCATATTTCACCAACCTCCATTTCATTTTCATTAGTGCTAATTCTATTTTCCATTCCAATTTGTTCTCTGATCCATTTGTTAGCATTCCTGTCTCTGCTGTTAACTCCTAACAGCATTCTCTGTGTTGTCCACTGAGCTCAAAGTCCATACCTGCCACTTCAAATACATTGGGGTCTTCAATTTATGGACCATATTTAGTTTATCAATGCACTACAGTCATTTTTAATCTTCTGCTGATTTCCTTTCCCATCAATCCAGTGGCTGTCTTCATCTGCCCTAAAAACAAAATCTCAACAACTCATTCTATATATTGTTAAATTTCACTATTTTCTTTTCAGTGTGTTATCTTGTTTTATTCATATTACAGTTGATTTTCAGGCCCACTTACAAGCGTGATCTGTCAAGTAGTTCCATAATTTTTTTGAAGCTTATCGGGGCTAGAGGCAAATATTATATTGCCAACTGAAAAATAAAGGTCATTCAGATATGATTGATTAACACGTAATCCGTATTTTTTTCTTGGAGTGAGGACCTGAAAACTTTCTAGGGGATAGGAAATTTCTTTGCTGAACTCCATGCTCATTCTAAATTCCTCACTATCCTTATGAAGTCTAAATGAACTTGTAACATTGATGTAGACGTTCTTCATTATACACTGATCACCATAAAAAGGGCTGCATAGAGAAGGAGAAAGTGGATTGTGACCATTATTGGTGGGCAGGTAGGTGGTACCACAAATACAAAATGATTACACTTTCAACTTTGAAGGACCAACATTTATTGTGCTACAAAGCCACAAAATGTACATGCTAGTATGGCGTCAGATCCGAGTGGTTATGAATACAAGCATCCAAGGGTTGCCCATACAACAGTTTGCAGTGGGGGGAGGGCTGGACATGGTCGTATGGAGTAATGGAGTATTTTTAATACTTTGGAAGAGAATGGTGACATTTAAGAAGCTGTAAAGGAGTTACAATTCTGACCCCGTTAAAAACCTGCATTATATTGACTTTATTTTTTATTTTTTTAAAGACTGCCTGTTTACACTACATTTTTCCTTTCCCTGAAAGCTAGCTGTGGTGAGTGAGGGTGGGGGGTGGGGGAGGTGCAACCCATCTTACCCCCCCCCCCCCCTCCCAGGTACAAGCAGGAGTTGTACAGGCCTCGGATGGAGTTCGGTGTAGTCTTGTAATACTCTGTCCCAATTGTGCTTGCATATGGGCATGCAGTTCCTGCAGATTAGTGGGTGGAGGTGGAGTCCTGATGGCACGCTCGATGGAATCCCCACGCATTCTTAACTGAGGTAAATTGGGCAACGTGGCTGGCTATGGAAAAGTATTCACCACTACAAGATATGCTTAGGAGGTGCAGCGGTATGAGGATGACCAGTGTCCTGTCGAAATACGGCATGGCTGTGAGCATTTACGAATGGCACTAACTGTGAACGGGCCCCATAGGATATTGCTCCCCATACAATCGCACCAGGCTGGTGGGAGATGGGATGAGAAATGACAACTGCTGTTTGTGACACTCTCCCATACACCCCAAACATGGACACAGTGGTCGTCACGTCCAAGGCAGAAGTGGGATATCACCAAAAATGACCAGGCCACTGTTTAGGGCCCCATGTCTGTGATTGCTGACACTAGGCAAGGGAGGCGTGATGCTGGCTGGTTGTGATTGGAAGGCATCATAATGGTCAGTGTGCTGTAAGACCTGTGTCCTGCACCTGCCTGCCAATGGTAATAACACTTATGAGATGCTGCAGAGAAGGCAGGACAGCTTGCTGAACAGTTACTATGGTTGAATCTGTTCACATGTTGCACACACTCTGTCGGTCCTCCTTGCTTGTGGAGAATGTCAGACGACTAGATCCTACATGTTGTCCGTGTGTGAGTTCCTGTACATGTTACCACCAACAATGGGCAATAGTGGTGCCCATATGACAGGTGTGGTGGATAATACAATGATAGGACACCCAGCCTCCTGCAGTCCCATGATGCAGCTCTTCTCAAAGTTGTCCAACTGGGTAACCTGCTGTCATACGGGCCGGCACAGCCATTTAGGGCCCTTTGCATTAATAGATGGGTATGACATCACAGCCCCCCTCACACTCCCTGCATGCTGCCTCTCTTGAAAAATTGGTTGTTGGCATAGCTGGTGATGTGCAACATACCCACATAGTTTGCAGCAGATAGGTTGGGTCCTTGTGGGTGCAGCTGTTTTTATGACGATCAGTGCACTAGCATAGGTTGAATAGTGGTTTTGTTTCTCAAGAGTTGTTATTGTAGATTTAGTTGAAACTGAATCATAAGCCTTCTCAAAATATAGGGATAAGGGAAAAAGTGGTAAAGCAGTCTCCTTAATCCCCTTTGCTATTTCTCTCCTGACTTGCAGATGGTCCATTATACTCTAATACCACATCTGCTTCTAAAACTGTTCATTTGGCTGATAAAATCTCTTTTCTTATGTGGTTGATAATAATTTTAGAGAATAGCTTACACATAACAGAGAAGAGGCTAATATCTATATGGTTATTTTCTCATTTTGCTGGAAGTGCTGTAGTTACAACATTATCTTCCTCTACAGGCATTTTATAAACAATTAAGTTCCTTTTGTAGTACATTCCTCCAGCTTTAGCTGTTTCTATTAAAACATCATCATCTCTTGGCACCTTTGGTACCCTTTTACAATTTTTTCGGCGTTGTTGCCCTCTTAATTGTTTATATGTGGTATCTACCCAGCATAGGTTTCTTGTCTGTATTTTTCTGTTTCATTGCTTTCAAATGTTTCTCTTATAATATTTTTACTGTATCTTTTCACAACATCTTGAGGAATAGTTCTGTATAATTCATCATGTTCTACAGTAGGCTTATTGCTATTAACTTAAACTCTTCCCTTTTCATTAAAAGCTGCCTAATTCCATTTTGAGTATTTTTCCAAACTTCCAACTTTCTTTGCTGTTCTCATTAGTACCTTTGTTAAACAACTGTCTATTTTGCCTTTTGTGTCTGTATAACCTTCGCTTTCTAAGATGCTGAACTTGTTGCTTAATTTAGTGTGGTAAACCTAGTTACTCCTAAATAAATTCCGACTTCTGACATGTGGAGTGTTATTTGTTTTTCCTAATGTTGTTTTTATATTTACTGTATGTCATAAGGGTCTGTGATCAAATTGGAACCCAGAAATGATTGCTGCATCTTGTACAATTTCTTTTTATTTGATGAAATGTAGTAAGTTTCATTTTTAGTTCCATCTTGCCAATGATAAGTTCATTTTCGATTTGCTTTCTTGTGGAAGAATGTGTTAAAGACATGTGTATTCTCAGTAAATTCCATTATTGTTGTGGACAGCGATGTGAACAGTGAATCGTTTGCTAAATATTTCATGTGTACAGTGTAAACTCTGCTGCACTGCCTCTGACCTAAAACCAAAGCATAGATACACACACTCTTAGTAGTCTTCTGAATACTGTATGTTTGCTTAAACAAAATGCATTTTCACACAACGATGTATAATGTCTGTAATTTTCATTATTAAATCTGATGTTTTCAACTGAAGAACTGTTATTTAGTTTTTGTCCCATTTTCACATTTAAATTCCTCATTGTAATATTTTTATAGGATTTGTTATCATTTATCAGCTTTTGTATTGATCTTCAACATCATCATCAGAATGTGAGCATCTTACTTCATAGACCTGAATTATTTCTATTGAATATATTATTTTTGTGTTTAAAGTGATACTTGTTATCCTCTCTGATAATATTTCTTCCGTTTCAACTTTACTGTTTCTAGTTTTCATGTTTACAGTAAAGTCTACACCCAAGTTCTCTTCCTGAACTGTTCCTCTCTAGTAAAATATATGATATGATTTTACTTCTGTTTGGCCTTCATTCTTTACACTGCTCTCATGATAACCTTAATATCTCTTGTTTGATGGTGGTGTATTATCTGTGAAGTACAGGGTTCTGCTGTTTATTATGAGTTAGTAATGTAGTAGAAGCAGTTGGGTTCCTAAGGTCCACATTGTTTTTTATTTAACCAAACTCTCTATAGCAAGTGTGGTCACAGAAATAGCTTTGTGTTCCCAATAATGTTAAGCTAAAACCTGAGTTCCCTTAATCCATCACTCACAATATTTGTTCATTCAACTTGAACCATTGATGTCTCAGCAACTCGCACATGCCAGTGGGGCCTCCAACAACACTGCCGTAGTGTGCAGTAGTTGACCAGGTTTCAAAGAATTTGGTGAAACATCTGAACAGTGCTGAATCTTGGCAGAGTTATGCTCACGTAGTCCTAGCCTAAACTACTTCATTGCTTCTTAATGCCCAAGCTTGGGATCAACATGACCAGTTCATGTACTGCTCTCATGCTAGTAGAGTCATAAATCTCCTTTGAATATTGTTGGTTTGCAACATACAGTATTCAGAAGACTACTAAGAGTGTCTGTATCTATGCTTTGGTTTTAGGTCAGAGGCAGTGCAGCAGAGTTTACACTGCACACATCTGTAATACATTTAGTCAAGAGAGTAAAAGAGCTTGACTCACTATGCTATCTGATGTGTAGGTCACAGAGTAGCCCACCTGTATTTCTTCCTTCTAAAGCGATCCATCAAGACTGGAATTTCCTGAATGCTGCAGTACATAAAACAGTGTAAACACAACCACACACCTATAGCAGATCAATGCATAGAACACAGAAACATGTAACAGAAAACAGCATTCACATTAGCTTTGAACACTAGCTCTTTTTCTAGCAACAGTGCATGCATGCACGCATGCGCGCGCGCACACACACACACTGCCATGCCCACGACAAGACTGTCTGTGCTCCACACATAAATCCACTTTAGGTTAGTGGTTGCCTTTCCCTTGTACTGATCCAGCAAGAGATACTAACAGCTGGACATTTGATTGCCTAGGCTGCACATTGGGATCTAGCCTAAGTGGTTGCTTTAATCCTCACAAAAGTGTAATTGATGGCTGTGACTTAAATACTTGACAGATTTATCTTTTGCATCAAAAATTTAATTTATTTATCCCTGTATTTCATAAATGCATTACATTATGATTAAATGAAAAATATGTAGGACTGCCTTTGCTCAAAATTCATCCAAAGAGTAACTCTGCTGTTGTTGTGGTCTTCAGTGCAAAGACAGGTTTGATGAATCTCTCCGTGTTAGTTTATCCTGTGCAAACCTCTTCATCTCTGCGTAACTACCGCAACCTATATCTATTTGAACCTTCTCACTGTATAAATAAATCACAATTAGTTGATGCCTGAGAATGTGTCCTGTCAACTGATCCCTTCCTTTTGTGAAATTGCAAATTGCATTTTTTTTTTCCCCTCCAGTTCAGTTCAGTACTTCATCATTTGTAGTTTGATCTATGTGCCTCATCTTCAGCATTCCTCTGTAGCATCATGTTTTCAGAAGATGCTGTTCTCTTGTCGTCTGAACTGCTTATCATCCACAATCAGTGATGATCATGTGGAAGTTTGTCTGTTATGTTGACGGGCTGGGTTTTGTCTGAGCAGTTTCAGTTACGTTGTGTGTTGGTTGTCATCTTGCATTACACTTGTTTTTATTTGCTGTATCATGCCAGAGCCATCATCAACACATGCACAGACAACTTAGCAGACGTAAGGATTGTTTGTGTGACTACGTGATGCAGTGTTTCAGTGTTTTATGTTCAAGAAGAGGGTACTGCACGTTTCCTAGACAGGACGCTAACGAAAGGTGACTTCTCAGTGGTTACCTGTGTTTAAGAGCAACTGGCATGTTTTCACTCAAAAAGGTCAATGTAGTATGTTGTAGAATGATGAAGGTGTCATGAAGGTTTCAGCAAATGATGATGCAGTTACCTCTTAACTTAAAATTTCTCTTCCTTTCAGTTGTTGTTATTTTCATTGAAATTTTGTAGTAATTGATTTCAGATTTGTTTCAGTGTAAAGTACTCCAGAACATTATTGTGAAAAACCCTTAGAATGCCAGTGTAATTAAAGTATTGGTGAATGTTAGAAACAGTATATTTTGTGAAACAAGTTTTGTGCACTGATTGTTGTGGTGCAAAAGGAGGGAGGAATGGAGAAGAGAATGACGAGGATGATGAAGGGGCAGTGGGAGTAGGGTGTAGGGAAAAGAGCTATGTAAACACACACACACACACACACACACACACACACACACACACACACACACACACGGTAACATGATCCTTCAACTAAGAAATTTAAGTTCTGTTACTAATTTCCTTCTTGTTGCTTTTGCTCTGCCCTATAAGGTTTCAAACTGTACTAATTTTACTACTGTTCTGTGTTGTAGCTGAATCACTATGCTTATGGCATCCTGGAGTCTCGTGCAAGCAAGCTGGTGAGTTGATACACCTATTGATTTTTATATTGTTCTGTATTAAAATATAAAAATAAGAAACAAGTATTAAAAAACTTACAGAAAGTAAAATGTACATCTTGTTCAGTTGTTAAATGGTTGCAGACTGGCATTCTTACTTGCATGCTTTCCCAACGAGACTGTCATTTGTATGAAGAAAGATATGAAAGTGTGTGGGAAAGAGATTTGCAATAGTCATCCACAATCTTGGATCAAAAGAGAGACAACAAGGATGTCTATCACATAAACTGCGTTCTTGTTGGTTTTAAAATTTAATTCTCCAGTTGGCTTAGCTCCTAAAGCTTGAAGTGAAGTGCTGTCACTTTCAGCATTTAAATTACAATCTGCTACTGTATTTTCAACATGTTTAGTAAAAAATACTCTGTATGACTGAAATTATATTTAAACTTTTCTTTTCCATACAAAAATTATACTTCAGGAAATAAAATAATTGGTTGCTTAACCATTTAGATTTTGGATTATTGACCAAGGAAATTGAGAGTTGTTTATTGGTGACACCTAAGACTTTTTCCTGCCACATACAAGACATTTGACAGTATATGAAAAATATGTTGTGACACGTGCTTTGGATTACACATCGAGTGGCATATCCTCAGTAAATAGTTGGTTGATGTAGCTCTCTGTGTGAAAGAATAGAAGGACATAGCAGTTCTAAAGCACTATTGTATTAAGAACAACTTTTGTCTTGAATTTCTGAGGAAACTTCCATCCATAATTTGTACATTTGTCATTTACGTTGTGCATCAAACTTCTATAAAACATTCAAAACAAAACTAACCTGCTACCACCCTCACAGTCTTTGTTTCACAAATGAAAATGGCAGTTTGGCTCTTAAAACCAGAAAAAAATGTAAGGTACTTGGTAATTATTTTGAAAAACTACTAAACTGCACAGAATCAGTGAATAAATTCCAACCACTGAAAACCAGAACACCAACCCTAACTCTAGTTATTTCAATTTCATCAGTTTCTTGAAACAGACTTAAAACAATGAAGTGTCCAGAGAAGACAGTATAATTACAGAATTACTAAAATCAGCTGGCCATAACACTGACACTGCACATCAAATTTTGACTGAAGATTTCCACATGTGAAATGTTTGTACCAAAATGGTGCTGAAAAACCTCACAACTGAGCAGAAGGACAATTGAAGAAGTGTTTGTATTGATATTTCTGAGAGGCTTGACAATGACTATTAATCATTCAGTCATGTGATCACAGGTTATGAGTCCTGGATTTTTGAATAGTGGCAAATTGAGGAGCTGCACACTGAAACATTTCCTCAGCCAAAAAAAGGTAAAATGAGCAAATCAAAGATCAGAACAATGCTGATTTACTTTTTTGACAATAGAGGTATCGTGCATAAAGAATTTGATCCTCCATGACAAACTGTCTATCAAATGTTTTACAAAGATGTCCTTGAAAGTGTCAGGAACAGGGTGAATCGATTGAGACCAGACGTTTCAGACAAGTGGATGCTGCATCGTGACAATGTCCCATGTCACACGGCCACTTCCATCGCAGAATTTTTGGCCTCAAATGTGGTCCTGTTGTTCCACAGCCCCCATATTTGCCTGATTTGAGTCCTTATGACTCTTTTCTTGTCCTGAAATTGAAAAAATCTTAAAAGGATCTCATTTTGGCACTCTAGAGAACATTTCCAAGAATGTGATTGACAGTTTAAAGGCCCTACCAGTTGAAGGCTTTCAGTGCTGCTACCAAGACTGGGAACAATGATTCCACCAGTGTATAGCTGCCAAAGGGAACTACTTTGAAGGGAATAATGTTGTTGTTTGAAAAACATAAAAACTGTGATAGTTAAAAAAATCAGTCTTATTCTTTTTCTCACACACTTTGCATCTACAACTACGTCACTTCTCTGTAATTCATACTTAAGTATCTTGCAGTGGGTTCATTGAATCATCTTCAGACTATTTATCTACTGTTCCATTCCCAAAAATCTCAAAGAAAAAACGAACACTTATATCTTTCTGTTGAGCTTCCTTAGCTTTTTGTGTATGCACAATGATTGTTGATCATAAATAAATTAACAGTAAAGATAACAGCTGACAAATAATAAAAGCACTGAGTCTCTCTCTCTCTCTCTCTCTCTCTCTCTCTCTCTCTCTCTCACACACACACACACACACACACACACACACACACACAAATTAATAAGGCTACATTGTGCTGGCTGAATATTGTGTACTGGGACTGCAGTTCTCCAGCTTGTCTGGGTTAAGGCATTGTGTCATGTGGAGTGGGTCAGAATACAGAGAATGGAGAACATGAGGGAGGTTTTTTTCAGCACCATCTTAAGTAGCTTGGTCTGAATTATACAAACTTGATACGATGTTCCCCACTTGTACTTATTACACAGAATATGAGATGTATTGTTGTGAGTGAGAACATTACCATACCTCAATGATATACGAAAATATCTCTGATGACTGTCAAAAGATCCAATAGCTCGTGGATTCACCCTGACTACTGTCACAGTTTGCTACATTCGCTGCATCAATAGGTCTGTAACAAAAACTTGTTGATCTGGGAAAAAAAGAAAAACACTTGTATAACTAAAAATCTGTTTCCTTGTTGCATGTAAGTCTCATGAAGTGAACATTTTTGTTACAGAACACTGTGCATCTCCCAGACAGTTACAGAGCAGAACCAGCTAAGACGGCACCTGTCATGGCTTCAACTGTGGCATGACTGTAGCCGAGAACTAAGATCTCCCTATTAGGAGGATTAGTCTCCCAAAAATGACAGCAGTGCATACACCTTGAGGCTTTGGTCTCACAATGTATTTATATTTTTTATTGATTTACAATAATAAATAGATTTTCTTTAATAAATGTGTTTTTCACCATATTCAGCCATTTATTTATATCAGAATATCACATGTGATAGGTGTGTATGCTAATTTCTTTGTAAATGCTGGGACAGAATTACACATGTAAGTATACAAGGTGTAAAAAAATAAAAAATAAAAAATAATAGTAGAAAAAAGGGTTTGGCCAAACTTTCAAGAAACATTCCTTACATGTAGAGGAAAGAATTATGTTATATGGACATGGGTCCAGTACAAGTTTATTTCCATGTTACAACTCATTTTGTGCTTCTGTCTATTATGACATTAATCGTGGGAAAACAGACAAAAAGAACATGTCAGCACAGTATAAAACACTTTATGAAATGAAATGTTCCAAAATGCACTATGTTAGCAAAGCCACATGCATCAACCAAATGCTGCATTGAATCCCTGATGCACTAATGCATCCCTGGAGAATTGTGTATTGTTTCAAATCTGTTCACAATACAAGCACAAAGAATTGTACTTGTTGTACCGGGCTTCTGTACACAAGAGCTTTCAAATGCCCCCACAAATAAGCCTTTTGGGTTTAGATCCAGAGAGTGTGGAGACCTATCCATTGTCATGGAATCTGTTATTTAAAAGCTTATGAACATTAACACTGAAATGAGGAGGGCATTTGTGGGGGCATTTGAAGGCTCCTGTGTGCAGAAGCCCAGTAGATGATGTACAGTGCCTTCATGCCAGTATTGAGGAAGGCAATGAAATGATACAGTTTTTCGAGGACGTATTAGTACAACAGGATTCGATGCGGTGGTTGATTGATATATGTATCCTTGCTAATGGAGGGCCTTTTGAAAATTTTATTTAGTAAAGTGTTTCATAATGTGAAGATATGTTCCTTTCCTCTATTTTTTTCCCCATGATTAATGTGATTATGAAGAGAAGTAGAAAATGAACTCTTAACAAGGAACTAAAGTGTTTCTGGACATAAGTCCATACGACATAGTTTCTTCCTCTACATGTGAGGAATGTTTCCCGATCGTTTGGCCATACTTCTTTTTACACACTGTGTAAACCTGAAATATTATTAGCTTATGTACTTGGAGTCTACTTCGATAGCTGAGCCATCACCATATCTGATTGCCATGCAAAGGAGCTAGTACAGATGTGGATTTTTCCATGGATTAGAGGACTGAAGCAGGGTGCACTCAGCCTCTTGAGGTCAACTGAGGAGCTACTTAAATGAGAAGTACTGCCTCCAAAGTTTGGAAAGTGACAATGCCTGTGAGAACTTTGTGGTCCTCAGTACTGCATCCAATGCGAATGACTTGGCGGACACTTGGCATCATGGGGTCACAAGAGCCTCTTTGCATAGTTAATTTATTGCGTAGCAGGTGATGACTGATTATTGGCCTGTTTCATATGTATGTAGCATTTAAATTAGAATTAAATTAAAGATGAAAGCTTGTATTGAATATAATATATATTATAAAATTTTGAGATAGTTCTTTCCACAGGGAGGAAAGAGGTGTATGTTGAGAGAGATTGGAAATGAATAAGGAGAGTACTGTCAACTATTACAGTACATCTAATAAATTTATGTTTTTCTCAAGGAAATTTTCATTTTGAGACATTCTGTTTTAGTGATTGTCTTTTGTTGTTTGGTGATCCACTTGCATAGCTGAATGGTCTTCTCTCTTTGGTTGCCAATAGTTCTTCCTCATTTATCGACACTTTTGCCTTGTTCGGCTACTGTTTTTCTGCACTTAGTGATGTTTTCGTTTCCTTTCTAACCATCCTCAACATACCTCCTCCTCAAGGAAGGAACTAATAGCTCAAAAAGCTTGGATAGTTTTTGTACTTGTGTCTGTCACCAGTTCTAAGAATTTGATGTCCTGCAGGTAGGTATTGGTCACCCATTTTATAATTTTCTCAAGTGATTTTTTTGTGTATTATAAATTGTGTGTTTACAGTCAAATATAATTACAAAATGGAGGGAAATTTATTTCACATCATACCCAATTGTGTCTACCTTGACCTGAGCTCTTGGCAAACTTGGCATTACATTCAGTGTCCAGGATTGTTGCGTACACCACTATTGGTGTGCCTTTCACTTGTCAATCAAGGGCAACTGTACCAGTGATCACCTTGCTGACAGTCCATGTTTCTCCAGACATCATCACACTTGTCAGTGTGGAAACTTGTCTTGTTTTCTGGAATCATGGTATAAGGGCAATCAGAAAGTTTCCATTTGAAGGCTGTATACAGTCTTGTTTTCTGGAATCAAGGTATAAGGGGCCATCAGAAAGTTTCCATTTGAAGGCCGCATACAGTCCAGAATCGGTATGCCATTTGGGCAAAATCGATGTGAGCATTGAGCCAATTATCTCACCGATGCACTATGTTGAAGATACCCATTTGGTAAAACACCGTGTACTGCTATGAGAAGGGGTCCATAACAGCCTGCTGCACACCGTCCGACAAGAATCGGTGACCTTTCAAGGCTTTTTTTTTTTTAGGGATTCAAAGGTCTGAGAATCACCTGGACTGAGATCTGAGCTAATGGCGGTTGCTCGAGTGTCTCCCACTTGAGTCGGTGTAGCTCCTTTGTTACGACATTCGCAATATGGGGACGTTCATTATCATGAAACGGCAGTACCCCTTGTCACAGTTTTCCCAGACGTGGACAGAGATGCTGCCCCATACATATTCTTCACTCGCTGATGGATGGCTATAGTTATTTATCCATCAGCAGCCAAGAAAAGTATAACAGCATGTTGGTCCTTTTTGGACACATTTGATAATAATGTTGCCATAGTTCACGTTTCTGCATTTACCACACGCTTGTTGGAAAGACATGACAGCCTCACTGATTCCTTGCCTACATATCGGTGGTTATAGACCCCACAACGGAGTTGTGCTATGTTGCATATACATTGCTGCAGTGCCCTCAGATGGAAAATTTTTGATCGCCTTCTATATAAGATGTGGCAGTACAATCCTGTATTTCAAAGCAAACAGTATGTATGTCCTATCTTGTGTTAGTCATACAGAGCCACTGAAATCCTTCATGAGATTTAGTATGGCCTTTCTGAACCTATTAACTCCACTTTCAAAGAGGCATGGGATACTGACCTATGCAAGCAGCAATAACATGGAATGATAAACCACAGTCTCAACGGGCCTTGATCCTGCAGCTGTTAATTTCGACACATGCTGATAGATGATTCTCATTCTTACAAGAAGTGTAACATGGTCTTCTCATAGACAACCACCAGTCAACTGCTATTTCTTGGTGAGAAACCCACTGAGTTAATCCTACCCACTTGTGCAGCTCTACTGAAGTTCATAATCATTTGCATATCCAATCATTTAGAACACATCATACCAGTCTAACACTTTTCGCATGCCATATGCAGTTTGTACCGTCCAGCCACGTTTCAGCTCTTTCTGTGCAATTCCATAGGGCATGCTGTTATTAAGTCAGATATTAATTTGTGGGCGAGTCATACATTGGAAGTTTCTGTTTTCTTGTCAAATGTTTTTGTTGCTGTAGAACATCAGGAGTCACATTTCACTCATTCTCAAGTGTCACCTGCACACTTACATGTATGCCTTCTCACACCAGCACTTTTGTAACCATTTTTGCAAGCTTATTTGAAAATGACAATGATGATTGCTGTCTGGTGGCAATCATTCTTGGAGCATCCAAACATGGAATGTGTCCTCTGTGGTGCTGTGGACAAAACCAGGACTTGTGTGAATAGATGATGTAGTTACACTCACAGTCCAGTGGTGTCGCTGGGTGTGCTACTGTCAGTGAGCGTCTTCTCTGTGCTGTGCTGAGGGAAGTTGCAAGAATGGTCACTGTTCTAACAGTCCATGGTGCTCCAAACACTCAGAAAAATTATAAGTGTCTCCTGCGTTTATAACATTGGCTGCAATGTTCGCATTTCATGCATTATGTGTGTTAAACGTCAACTAAAAATCACTTCTAAATCCAGGTTTTGAATTTCTTGTTACATTCCTTTAATACAATCCTTATAACTATTCTAATTATCGAATAAACTTGGTCCACAATTTATTACAGAAAAATCAGGGTTAATGGCTAGCAGGCTACTCTTCTGTTACATATAAATTGCTAAAACAAGTTGTTACCTCTTTCTTGGTACTCATTTGACCGCAGGAAATCGCTACATACAGCTTTCTCTGTAATGAAGGTAAGACTAAATCTGTATTCTCAGTGCAAGTCACTGTGTTTCCAGTAATTGTTAATGGGGTAGTCTGACTTGTATACAGTGTCTAGTCTGTAAATGTGCGACAAAGAGTTATTTCAAACTTGGACCACTACGTGCTGCTATTTATATTCTTCACAATGTGCTCAGATAATCTTTTGCTGCATGAAATATGATACTTGTGACTCAGAATATATTACTTCAGGCCAGTTTCTCAGTAGGCTCACATTTTCATGTTGAAAACATGGCTACATGCCAACCATTACACAATTGTGGTTTACTGCCTAGCAACTAAACAACATTGTTAATACAGATATCTCCAAAAAATATTAACAATAAAGATACATTAGTGATAGTTTTAAGTTTAATTTGCGCAAATTGACGTCTTGTCTTTGGAAGAATCGGAGACACAAATTTTGTCTGCCTGGCACAGTGGTCAGCATCACTTTCACAAGGGGGAGAGGGGGGGGATGCAGCACTGCATGTACACATCTACTGTGGCCGAGTGCTTGCACTTGGCAAGTCTTCATGCTTGTAGCTGTAACTTGTAGCTGTACTATCAGGGTTTTATTGAGGTTTTAAGAAATGAGAAAGTGATGTTATAACATTTAAGATTCAATATGTTGAAGTTTGTGTTTAATAGAAATTTCACTAAACTGATCTCTTTTGATGTGGAAATGTTTCCAGAAGAAGTAGCTTCATTGAGTTCTGAAGATACTGTTGATGTCCACATGTCAATTTTGTCCAGTGCCATATTTGTTAAACTAAAAACTGCCAATTTATGTGATAAAGTAAACGTAATGATAGTTGCATTTGTGACGTGAACGTCATTCATGCTGGTTTTGGTGTTAGGACAGTCAGAATTGTTTAATTACCCTTGACGTGTGAGCTGACAAAATAAATGCAGTAGTATCCATGCAGGGGGAAGTCTTAAGTAATACTGCAGTGTGGTGGTCCAGTTCCCACAAGTTCCAAGATTTGAACAGTGTTTCACAACTAAAGGTCAATTTAAAGAAGTACATCGTGTCCCACATAAAAGTGTCCGACTACCGAGCCATAGTTTCATATGACGGACAGCCGTGCACCTTCACAGCGTGCGGCTCAACAGGTCAAGTGCGCACCCAGTGTTTCCAGAGACGTGTGGCCCAGTTGCCTGCAGGTGAGGCCTGACGGTTTTCAGCCACTATTACTTCGCCCCTGACTTACGCGGTGATTGCTAATGCTCTGAGACCCACTGCTACAGAAGTGGTGGCCAATGAAAATGTCAAGGACAAGAATACTCACATGGAAGTCAATATGCAATATGTGACTTCGACTGAAGCACCACCGAAAGACTCGGGTGCGAAACCTCTAACCGAGTCTGTTCCAGGCAGCAGTGACAACTCGGAGGCTCTGTCTACTGACGAGAACAGCCATGAAAGGGAACTGAGAATTGTAACAAAAAACGATGAAAGTTGAACTAAAAGCTGGTCTCAAAAGAAACATGAAAAGTGAAGGCTCGTACTCAGAGAGGCTAAGCAGATCATGCCTTTATCGCACAAGAAGGCAAAACAAGTCAGTACTAGATTAACTGAGAGACAATTGGAAAACTCAGTTCAAAATCCATCTATATCAAGTGAAACACCAACCGGCAAAATGTTGGCTGTTTCCATGGCACCAAAACAACGGTCAATTTTACCTGGTAGCGCAGACATACCTGATATATCAAGAAAAACAGCAAGAGACAGTCGCAATATTATTGCTCAAAAGTCATGGGCTGATGAAATGGATGAAACCACAGCCATGTCAGATCGTTCAATAAGAAGTGACTATGGTTTGAACACTTTTTTACTTCAAAAAGTATAGATTAAATCTAGAAAGCTAGAATCTAATGTAAGTGACACATTATCAAGCATTTACAGTCATGTACAATAGCGACATTGAATATTAGTAGCATTCGTTGTTCCTTAAAGTTACATAGTTTAAAAGACTTTTTATATGATGCAGACACTGACATTCTTCTAATGCAGGAAGTGACAAGTATCAAATTAGATGACATTTGTGGATACAGTGACACAGTAAACACAGAGACAGGAAGAGATTTTGGAAACCCGATACTCTCTACAGAGGGGTTATTGTCAACCAAGTGGAAACACTCTCAAATGTCACAATTCACAACACCAGGGTTATCAACATTTATCTGCCATCAGGGAACAGTAAAAGACACAACAGAGTTGAATTTTACAAAAAAGAGATGGTCTCCTCTTTGGAATGCACTAATGAAATTTAATCTTTCCAGGAGATTTTAACTGTGTCTTAAATGCTAAAGTTCAGACCCCTATCTTTAGCACACCACCAGAATTAGCCTATTTAACCAAGGAGATGAATTTAACTGACACTTGGGAACAGAAAAATGGAAATATGCCTTGTTTTACATTTATCACGAACACAACCACAAGTTAGGTAGACAGAATTTATGTATCTAACAACTTGAAGAAACGAACTTCACAAACTGAAGTGTGGCCCACTAGTTTCACAGACCATGCAGCATTAGACATGGAAAAATGAAAAACCTATCGAGAAAAAGGAACGTGGAAACTGAACATTGCACATGTACAACATGATGAATACTGTGAACAATTCAGTAGTCTCTGGGAAGAATGCGAACGAAAATTCACATTGTGTAACTCTGCAATAACCTGGTGGCTCAAATGCACTAAACTCAAAATATGAAAAATGTTAATGAAATACTCGCTTGAAAAAAATCTTTTGGCACAAAAAAAAAGAGTGAATTGTACTTCTGATGACGCTGAGACCTTTACTGGCTAGATGCATCAGTTATCAAGAATTACGTGAAGATCAAGAAAATAAAATCCAACTTGTTTCACTGAGGTGAAAACAAATAGATGGATAGAAAATATGGGTGGGGATGCATGATTCTGTACATGGTGAAGAGACCTCAATATATCACGTTACTCTTTAAGGAAATAGTGCACAAAGAAAATATTGACTGAAATTAAAAGGAAAGCAGGGACCACACTAAACACACAGCATGAAATAAAAGATGGCATGTGCAATCATTTCACTGATTTCATGTCCAGTAGACCTATTCATAATAACGCACAGGAGGTCCTCTTAAATAAATCTTCAAAGAAAACTCAACAGTACCAACTCAGATCTCACTTTAGAAATAGAGAAGACTTGAGTGTGTCAGTATAGGAAAAAAAAAAAAAAAAAAAAGTTGTACCAGATTTTACAAGAACAAATTAAGAATAAATTGTTATATGCATATAGAAAAAAACTAATGAATCTTGATGCACAAATCCCAAGTGACGATGTGGAAGGAATTGTGGTTTTGGTTCCAAAAAAATCCACACAGTTTATCCATCAAAAACCTTAGACCCATAACTTTGTTGAATAGTGACTATAAGATCACGACACGTATACTAGCTCGGAGGCTCAAGAATGTAATGCATATAGTAACTGGTCCATACCAAACCAGTGTGGGCAAGGACAGAACGATTATGCAGACTGTGTAAATCAGTGTTACAATACTACTTCTGAGCCCTACTTATATACCGTTTGGTTATCAGAAAGCTAAAACTCACCTTGCCGTCTACTCAAATTCCTTAGCTTGTTGTGGGCTTTAGTGATCGTGTACTGTAAGCCCATTGGTTCCTATAAAGTAGAGTTTGTATTTATGCTTTACATTCTGAACTTTTATTGTTAGTTAATGTTTTGTGTTCAGACATAATGACCGTCTCAGAGTCTAGAAAGCTCATCTGCAGAAACTAGCACGGTTTAAGGAAACAGCGGTCATGTGAGACACAGCTGGCCCTCTTTGTGCGTGATATACAACAGGCTCTAGATACTGGCTCCCAGGTTGATACCATATTTCTCGGCTTTCGAAAGGCATTCGACTCAGTTCCTCACTGTCGCTTGCTCCAAAAAGTGCGTGCTTATGGTCTATCCGATGACATATGCGGTTGGATAGAAAGTCTTCTAACAGACAGAGAGCAGTATGTTGTCCTGAATGGGGTGACTTCAACAGAAACAAGCATAACTTCAGGTGTGCCCCAGGGCAGCGTAATAGTTCTGCTGCTTTTTACGATTTAAATAAACAATCTGGTTGATGGTATTGACAGCGGCATTAGACTGTATACCGATGATGCTGTAGTCTACAGGATAGTAGTATCACATGAAAGTTGCTAACAAATCAATGAGGATTTGCAGAAAGTAAATGTGTGGTGTATTGACTGACAGTTATCTCTCAATACTAGTAAGTGTGACCTACTGCGTATAACAAGGCGAAAATCTCCATTAATGTATGAGTACAAAATAAATGCCCAGTCTTTGGAAGCGGTAACATCCACCAAGTATCTGGGTGTGACTGTTCAAAATGATCTCAAATGGAATGATCAGATTACACAAGTAACGGGCAAGGCGAACTCTAGATTGCGGTTTATTGGCAGAATCCTGAAGCGATGCAGTCCTTCAACAAAGGAAATTGCTTACAATACGTTAGTTCGTCCAGTCGTAGAGTATTATTCGTCTGTGTAGGACCCTTACCAGTTCGGTCTGATTCAAGAGATTGAGAAGGTCCAAAGAAGAGCGGCAAGATTCGTGACTGGTACATTTAGCTATCGAGAGAGCTTTACAAACCTCATAGAAAGTTTGAAGTGGGACACACTTGCAGATGGACAACGCGCTAAACAGAAGGGGCTGCTCACTAAATTCCGAAATCCGATCTTCGCCGAGGATGTAGAGCATATATTATTACTGCCAACTTTCAAATCATGCAATGATCACCATTCAAATATAAGGGAAATTAGAGCTCGTACTGAGGTGTTCAGACAGTCATTTTTCCCTCGCGCGATCTGCAAGTGGAACAGAAGTGGGGGAAATATGACTTTATGTTAGTGGGAAGTATCCAGATAACCCGGACGGTGTAACACTGTGCCAAGATGTGCTGGCCGTGCACCAGGGCATGTTTAGCCCCAGGATGGCTCATAATTTTAGATGAACAGTTGGTAACAGGTAGGTTTTTTAAATTTAAATACAGAGTGTAGGTACGTTTAAACATTTTATTTCGGTTGTTCCAATGTGATACAGGTACCTTTGTGAACTTATCATTTCAGAGAACGCATGCTGTTACAGCGTGATTACCTGTAAATACCACATTAATGCAATAAATGCTCAAAAGATGTCCGTTAATCGCATTGCATTTGGCAATACGTGTAACGACATTCCTCTCAACAGCGAGTAGCTCACCTTCCACAATGTTCACACATGCATGGACAATGCGCTGACACATGTTGTCAGGCGTTGTTGGTGGATCGCAATAGCAAATATCCTTCAGCTTACCCCACAGAAAGAAATCTGGGGATGTCAGATGCTGTGAACGTGCGGGCCATGGAATGGTGCTTCGACGACCAATCCACCTGTCATGAAACCGTATGCGAGCTACGTGCTCCCTCATGGTGGAAGTACATCACCATTCTGTCATGAAGTGAAACATCTTTTAGTAACATTGGTAGAACATTACGTAGGAAATCAGCATACATTACACCATTTAGATTGCCATCGATAAAATGGAGGCCAATTAATCTTCCTCTCATAATGCCACACCATACATTAGCCTGCCAAGGTCGCTGATGTTCCGCCACTGTTGGTGAATGACGCTTCGTCACTAAATAGAATGTGTGCAAAAAATCTGTCATCGGCATGTAATTTCTCTTGTGCCCAATGGCAGAACTGTACACAAGGTTCAAAGTCGTCAACATGCAATTCCTGGTGCATAGAAGTATGGTACAGGTGCAATTGATGTTGATGTAGTATTCTCCACACCGACGTTTTTGAGATTCGCGATTCTCGCGCAACTTGTCTGCTACTGATGTGCGGATTAGCCGCGACAGCAGCTAAAACACCTACTTGGGCATCATCGTTTGTTGCAGGTCATGGTAGACTTTTCACATGTGGCTGAACACTTCCTGTTTCCTTAAATAACGTAACTATCCGGTGAACAGTCCGGACACTTGGATGATGTCGTCCAGAATACCAAGCAGCATCCATAGCACAGGCCCGTTGGGCATTTTGATCACAATAGCCATACATCAACACGATATCGACCTTTTCCGCAGTTGGTAAACGGTCCATTCTAACACGGGTAATGTATCACGAAGCAAATACCGTCTGCACTGGCGGAATGTTACGTGATACCATGTACTTATACGTTTGTGACTATTACAGCGCCATCTATCACAAAGCGAAAAAAGTGCCATCTGGTTTTCCCCTTCAAGCTAGATGAGTTTTGTTCTTTGTAGTTTTTAACATCCCACTTGCTTAATGAAATTACCCATAACTGTGACCTGTCTATAAACGTGTAACATGCCCCATCCAGATTTCATTGTCTGAAACAATTTTTAATTGAATTCAGCTATATATAGAGAAACATTCCAGAAAATAATATGACAAAGACAAAGGAAATATATCTTAAACTGATGGGAAACAAAAGTAAAAATGTGGTCAAATTAAATTTCCAGCCTATGACTGGAAAGCCACATGGAGAAATATCAGATGACAGAACCTACCAGCAAACACTAAGGCAACTTGATGCAAAGCAGTTAATAGGAAAGTATCTACCAGCTCCAGACTTTATGATGTCCACCTAGGAGACTCATCATAATGTCCATGTTGTAATTTAATTGACAGCGAACAAAAAGATCTGTCTGTAACAATGTAACTGAGATTTGGCAGGTTGTCGGGCAGAAGCTAGCAAGATAAAAAGGATAGCTCCCAGATACAGGGTGAATGTTCTTGAACTATACGAAATAAAATAGCCATAACTTCTAAACAGATTCTGTTAGGAAGTTCAAATGCACACTTGACTACGGAACATGATGGGAATTGGTATGCGCATGCACACGCACTTTGTTGTTGTCAGTCATTTGCCCATGAAAATGTCACAGTACAGCATGCCTGAGCATGTAGTCATTATGAAGGCCTGCTATGCGAGCAATAACAGCCCAACTGTGACTCAACGGAAGTTTGCAACCGAGTTCAAGTTGAAGGCAACTGGTCCAAGAGTGCTAACAATCAAGAATTTGATTCTCAAGTTTGAGAGAATTGAAAGTGCATGAAACCATCGAGAAGACACACACTGTGTTTCAAACCAACCCCAGTAAATTGATCAGATGAGCTGCACAACAGGTGGGAATCAACCAGGAGACACTGTGACAAATTGTTGTTGAAGACCTGCATCTCTTCCCATACAAAATTCAATCCCATGAGCCATTAAGCCCCAAGAGATGGAACAGTGCTTGTGTTTCATCAACATTGTTGTCCACAGAATTGGCGAATGGGGCTTTGATGTGGATACAGTTTGGTTTAATGACAAAACCCACTTTCATTTGGATGGGTTCGTCAATAAGCAAAATTGGCACATCTGGGAGATTGAGAATCTGCATTTCATGATCAATAAGTCTCTTCAACCTCAACGGGTGACTATGTGATGTTCAATGTCCAGTCATGGGATAATTGGTGTGATATACCTTGATAGCACATTGACTACCGACCAGTATGTGAAGGTTTTGGAAGATGATTTCATTCGCATTATCCAAAATAATCCTGATTTCAACAAGATGTTGTTCATGAAAGATGGAGCTCAACCCCATTGAAGCAGGAAAATTTTGATGTCCTGGAGGAGCACTTGGGTGACCGCATTCTGGCTCTGGGTACCCAGAGACACCTGGCATGGGCCTCAGTTGGTCACTATATTCTCCGGATCTGAACACATGCGACTCCTTTTTGTGGGGCTATATTAAAGACAAGGTGTACAGCAATAACCCCAGAACCATTGCTGAGCTGAAAACAGCCATTCATGAGGACATCGACAGCATCAATGTTCTGACACTTTGACAGGTCAGGCAGAATTTCACTGTTCATCTGTGCCACATCGTGGCCAGTGACGGCAGGCATTTCAGACATGTCATAACCTAAATTCGAATATCTGTAGTGACATTTACGTGTTGAATAAAGTGTGTGCACACTGTAGTTTCTTGCTAATTTATGTTTTTTTTTCATATAGTTCAATAATTGTCACCCTGTATGGTACACTAGCAGATCTAAACCCAGATTATGTTCTGTACCCAGTCACAGAAAGCAATGCTGTGAACTGGATCAAAGGACATAAAATACACTACATTCTGACAGAAGAAAATATGAACAAGGAAGATTTCTGGCTGTATCTCACTACACAGCATCACAGCCTAACGAAAACCAAAAATATAAATAAAAGATTGCAAATTTCTTAAAACTTATGATTATGTAACAAAAAAAGGTAACTCACTGAACTCAACTAGAAAACAAAAGAAAAAGAAAACTAAATAAGAGCTAATTTGAAAAGTTTCAAGAGATATCCACAAGTCTGACAGTTCATCACCAACTGATATGCATTAAACGTTAATAACATTTTACACATGCAGACCCTGGTGAAACAAACAGAAAGGCGCATTCACACGATTATCCATACTTAAGACTCAAGTGTGATATGTTGCAGTGTGTGCAACAGTTCATAAAATGATAATTTTGTTGTTCATATGTTACTGTCATATTCCTGTGTAAAGTTATTTTGTTAAATAAAGTTTTAGAAAGAAAAGGTTAGTGTTTCTGCCTTTGGTGAGGATGGACCCAGGTTCAATCCTCAGTACCTCCTTAGATTTTTGGTAGAGATAGAGAGATAAGGTATGGGGTCCCTTCAGACCTTGTGATAATATATGAGGAGCAGCTGTAATAAAAAAGCAACAGTATCTAATGTCAATAATGGCTGGAAGGATTGGTGACATGCTGATCACATGTCCCACAATTGTACATCACTTCTTGTACTGCCTAGTGGGTAGCACTAGGCCACTGAAATGAGCCTAAGGCCTAATCTGTGAGTTATGTTTATGTTTACTTTAATATTAGTCCAGAATAAAATTTGAGAAATCTTAACCCATCCAAGCAAAGAAATGATCTATTCAGAGAGTCATCTATGAAGTGGGGGAAACTGTCAGTTAGTTATGATTTAAGTGAGATCAACATTTTTACAGTTTCATAAATTGCACCTCTGCTTGTAGAAATAAGTTTAAACTGTAGTTAATTTTTGTTTCTGCACTGGTGCCCTTTTCAGATTGTGACACTTTCTCTTGTGATAGTAGATTTATTGTGAGGCAGGTATTAGCCTGCTTAGGCTTTTTATTTTTTTTTTATTTGATTACTTGATGTTTGATATCGAGTATTATACTTACAGTTCATTTCTGCACAAAGAAAATTATTCCATAAAAAATTAATGATTTAAAGTGTAGAAATTAAACCATATTTTTGATGCTTTCATCAGAAAAATCAGCAGTCACACACGAAGCTTATGGAAAATTAGGGTTGACTTACCTTGGTCTTAACTTCTTAATCTGGAAGAAGTGGCATGTTCACTCATTGGAATGCCATAGCAGTTTGTTAACTTGGCCCACCAGATTTTTTTAATACAATTGATCAAATAAAATGTGTACATTAAACTGTGTGTATCTCTTGCTTCCAGCCCTTTAATTGTTTCTATATTTTTTAGGTTCATTTAATACGGGCAAGCATTATTATACCATTCTAAGCTCACCCTTTATATTATACTGTGTGTACTAGTGAATTGTATAAATTTCCTGTAGTGTGGAATATCTTGGATCAAGAGCAGGCAAAACTGACAATAATTGGAAATATTTGTTTCTTTTGAGGATACACCCAGTCAACAAGCAGACCCAACCTCTTTTTGTTTTTAAGTGGTTGTAATGTCCTAACAGCTGTGAAACTTTTTCTAACAGCAGCCATATTACGTTGTTAATACATTAAACAATGGAAACTCCAGATAGGAATATTAACAGTGTAGGAAAAGTCAAATTACTACCTACTGTAAAGATAACGTACTAAGTTGCAGACAGGCACAATTAAAAGACATGTACACATAAGCTTTTGACCTCAACTTCCCTTGGAAAAAAAGAAATGCATACCATTTGTTCACACAAGCAATCTCACCTCACCTCATGCATGCACAACCTCCAACTCCCACAGGTTGGGCCAGAGTGTTAAAAGATTTGTATTTTATTCATTTCTTTGTGGTGAATCACTTTGCATGTTTTATTTGAGCCAGGAAAAGGTGTAAGAGTGGAAATAAAATTCATCTTGTTTCTCGAAGAATCAATTTTATTTGAAAATAATTGTTGCAGAGGTCACTTGAGGACACTCAAGAACAGATTCTTGCAGTATATTTGTACTTTACAGAGAAGTGTTATGTATCTAGAAAAATATCATTTCACTGTGTCATCACAGAGCTGATACAGACAGATATCGAGAGGGAATGTTACAGTTCTACATTTTGTTGTTTCATGAACTAGAACATGTTAGGAACATTCAGTTATGTTACAGCTACAATACTCTCATACAAGGAAATATCATGCCTCACACAGAATCAATATTGTGATACCCCCATGACGGCCTTGAAAAATGGAACTAGTAATTTCAAACTTTATTACACCAAATGTCATGACAGCACAGTGTACACAAGTTTATCTCGTTGGTACAACTTCTTCATTGCATTGTCATTAATTTAAATTAAAACAGTATTTGAAAGAGGCACTGCTAGAATGTTGTTGTCTGTAGGATTTTCTTTGCTAAGAGTGACCTTGGTGTGCATACTGTTCTCATTGCATTTCATTCAGCATTGTATTTCTCCAATTTCCCTTGCGCTACAAGTATGACCAAGTCGCCTCGGTCCTGAATACTTGTGCTAGAGATATGAGTTTCTTGCTGGCAAGGTCATATGTAATGAGCGAGTGTGATGCATGTGTTGACACCTCTATTCAACACACAGGTAGTTGAAAAGCACTTGGCAGGTTAACAAGTGTGAATACTAATGACAGTACAGGTCTTATTTTTCATCTTCAAACATAACATTTTTGAACAGAATAGTAATGTGAGATTGCCAATGTCTTACACACAATCAGCGGTTTTTGTATATTGTTTAAGTTCTTGCTTGTGTTACGTAGATACATATAAAAATAAGAATTTGCAGTTGAGTGTGATTTTGATCCCACGTAGGTAGATGTATATAGATTTTTAAATACTCCAAATATTTTTCAACCTTCAACTTACTCCAATGCTAAAGACTGAAAATGACAGACTGTTGACATCTGTGCAATGCAACCATGGTGTTAACTATGATATTGATATGGCATTGTTGAAATTAGAGGTTGATTGGTGAAAGAACTATAAGCTGTCACAAGTTAAAAGTTTCTGCATCTTTCTGGCTAAAATTGCAATTGTGACCTACGTCATACCTACATGTGTGAATTCTTAATCATGTCCTTCTTGTTGTAGTTAGTGTATCATTTTTATCTTGGTTTTTGTGTAAATTGAACATTATTTTTGGTCAACACCAGTTTCATCTTTTGACATTTTAGTCCAACCTTTGCTCATAGCTGTTGGCTTTGATTGCCCTGTCAAAATTCCATAATGACCATTGTTTTTGCAGTTCAGCTAATAGGAAGTTGCTTCTAAACATTCTTTTGATGGCATATATATGTGGAAAGTGATGTTCATCAATTGATTCCACTGTAATTTAACTGAGAGTGTTGTAATATTTCACTGTGGATGAATGTGACATCAGTAGTTGCAATGAGCAGTTCCAAGTAGGCAATAAAAGTGAACAACCTTGTGCAAATCTTGACCTGGAATGTTAAAAGATTCCTCTTCTTGCCAGATAAGGATGCAAATCCAGATCTCCTGCTTGTTGTAAACAGTTAGGTTTATTAATTGGTCCATACAAACATGCTCCAAGACCAGGGGCATGTGAGACTAGTGCCACTGGGGAAAAGATTTGGTTGGAGTGCCAATCTATATCAGAGACCAAGTGGGTGATGATATTCAGGGAAATGTTACAATCAATGAAATTAATTCACTGTTGCGCTTACTGTGATAATCTTCATTTAACTTGGCAGTTCTCATGTTATATGTGTTGATATTGCAATAACTATGTTAGTGGATTGAATTCTTTTATTTCATTGTTTTCATGGATAAGCAAAAATCCCACTCTCGACTAGAACAGCATTCAAAAATATAAAACTGATATGTGATCTGCAACTATAGTAATGCTCTAGAATGAATAGTGACTGTGGTCACATCACTGTCTCTGTGTTATTGTGACTCTGCGTTGTGGCTGCCGTGAACAGCTCTGGCCCTTGCCACAGCAAATACGGTCTCAGGTGGGATTAGACTCTAGTGACCAGTGCTAGCTAGATAGCATGTAGGCCACTCCAACTGGCCAGTGTGCATCTACTGTATTCATCACAGCTGGCAGGCAGATTCCAGATCAGTCATGGTCCTGAGTATTGGCCCCTGGTTTGTGGTACTAAGATGTTTCAGTTTTCCCTTCCATAAACTTGGTGAAGTACAGGGTCTTAGATACTAACGATGGGATCCAGCAACTTTAAGGTACACGGTACTAATCCAAGGTCTCCAAGCCTTCCCAGAGCATCTTTACATCCACTCCATCCTCCAACACACAGAGGTGACTGTGCTCCACCCCCTGTTACTGCACATGACCATTTCTGCTGAGAAACGAACATGGTTACTACACTGAGGAATGCGAATATTGGAAGACTTCGTGTACCAGTGCCCTGCATAATGCCATCCTGCGTGCTGTGTACTGTATACACGGTATATTCATCATGAGAAATGACAACAGCATGTCAGCTTCCACTGATGGTACAACCTTAACTGCCATCATTAGCCCACTGTCCACTCTAACAATGAGACAGCTAATGTTTGCTGCTAGGACTTCACTACTCGTGTTGGACATACACAATGCACTTTTCCTCTTACTGTGTCTTTCAGCTCTCTGACAACAGATAACTTCTGATGTTACCAAGCCATGTCACCTTCCTGCAGTGTTCTTAAAGTACACTCATTAACTTACCACAGTACAGATGTTGTGCTACACATTAACAATTAATACCAATGCAACACTGTAAAACTAAGATGCTTTTGTGGACATTATGTACTAGACTGACAAGTTGTACTGTTTGTGAATATGGCAGTGTTGGCACAGCTACTGCTCACCATGTAGGTGGCTGCACTTTAGTCCAGTTTAAACTAGCTGGCATTTGATGGATGGTGGGTGGAACCGCTCCTGCCATCAGTACACCAGTGGAGTAGGGCCCGGCATTGACAGCTCCAACTGTGTTGACTCATGTGTTGCGCAAAGCATTCTGCGTGCCTGTTCTTAGTGAGCTGTTGCAATAGGAGCTTCATGTTACATTTAATTTTATATGCCTTACGATGTGCAATGAATGTTCTTGAAAGAGGGGTGTAGGGGAACATGTAATTTCAGAAGTTTTATTTACTTTTGTGTGAGATAGGCTTTAAGCTTCTATATGAGTGAAATAGTGACCAAAACAAAAGCCATCTTCCATATCAAACTCAATGCAATGCACAATTGTGGAAACATTCATGGCCAAGTGAGGTGGTATGGAATTAAAGTAAAAACTAAATAAAAAAATAAAAGACTGGCCTCAGTTAAAATTTTGAAGACCCTAAAGGGAATTTCTATTCCTGTATGGCAGGTGCCTGCAGTCAGTACTTGCTGCATCTTTAGACTGTAAGCTTTAGGTGCCAACTGATTTAAATCGGACTATATACTATGTTAATCGAAAGTTCAATCCTAATGTAAACAAACACACACTTAGCCACGGCTCAGGCTTTCTTTGTCCCATACATTGTGCTCACGTGTCCCTATTCATATGAGCTATGAAAATATTGAAGTTGCTTCGTGTTCTGTAGTGAAACATAGGCGAAAACCATTAAAAAGTAACTGGAAACATATTGTGCTAGATGTCTCGAGAAGTTTAAAGGAGAAAAGGAAATTCTTTACTATTGATACGGCATATTTAAGCAACATCACCTGATTTTGTGATTTAAACGGACATTGTGTGTCGAGTGTACTAGATGAGTGGTAGGAAAAACAGAACACGTCTGTGTTAGGAAAGTGAGATGATTTGTGAAAGGTGCTATGAACGTGTGGCACAGACCTACTAACAGTCATACGTGGCTTTTCGAGAGAGGGTGTGATTTGTAGTTTGTTCAGAACGCCCTGAACGTGGGCTCTCGGGTTCTAGACCAGCTGAATGTTGTGTCTGGTCGTTGCCGACATTAGTGATCTGACAATACAGTAACTCTATGTGCCGTGGTCGTTACGAGGAGACACGTGTCGCGTCATCCGTGACCATATTTGGGCACAACACCATTAATTATAAATTAACGAAATTAACTTTTCGAGTAACGGATTAATTTTTGAGTTAATTTCTAAAGACGTTTAGGGATTTTGTAACTTCTGTTAACTTTCTTTGAGTTCGTTAATCGTTAATTAGGTACCTACTATTTTTTGAATGACGTCGCGCGGCCCGCGGAAATCGTATTCCAAGTTCGGGTCATGTAGGTGTGTGGTTACGCCGGGGTGCGAGCGATTGGTGTAAACGATCGACTGCGAGCGAGAATATTTACAGTTTATTGTAGTTTGTTTACTGAGTTTGCGTTAAGTACTTATTTTTGTTTGCGGATTGATTGTGGAAACTAGATCTTGGAATCGGATTCTAGATCTACAACTGATGAAAATCCGTGGCCGCATTTAAGTGATTACGTTAATTTTGTATCCAGAATCGGGAGAACAAATATTTTTCGATTGTAAACTGTTCTTGTCCAAAAAAACATCAACATTAAGCGCTCGCACTTAACAATTTGAAAGAACACATAAAGAGAGCACATGAATCGCGGTATGTACAGTTTTAAGAAACAAGGCGGCATGGTCCCACCGAAGGAAGCCAAAAAGGAAAATGAAGCATGGCCATTCAGATATCGACAGCGGGGTCAGTAGCAGTAATCCGGTTAAAAGAATACGACAGAGAATGACTGGAGAGCCATTTGGCGTTACAGCCATTGGCAGCGGTATGTTCCAAGCTAGTGGGGACCGGTGCATAACGAACTTTTTTGTTACGAACATTATTGCTGTACGTCCTCGACGTCCCACCTAAACTTCCCCAAGCAGACATTTTTTTATGTAAGTGACGGTAATACGTTTGATTCACTTGCTTATTTCTCCACTTCCACAACGTAAAGTTTAGTACCATCAATCACGATTATCGATTAACTTACACTTCCGATATATCTTCTGTAAAGTTTTATTTATTTTTTATTTGGTATGCGTATTCCATAGATCCGTACATCGCCTTAAACGTTTAACGAATTTAATTTTTTAGTAACGGATTAGGGAAGTTAGTACTTGTCCAAAGAAATCAACATTAAGCGCTCGCACGTAACAATTTGAAACAACGCATAAAGAGAACACATGAATCGCGGTATGTACAGTTTTAATAAACAAGACGGCATGGTCCCACCGAAGAAAGCCAGAAAGGAAAATGAAGCATGGCCGTTCGGATATCGACAGCGGAGTCAGTAGCAGTAATCCGGTCAAAAGAATACGACAGAGAAAGACTGTAGAGCCATTTGGCATTACAGCCGTTGGCAGCGGTATGTCCCAAGCTAGTGGGGACCGAAACATAAACTTTTTTGTCACGAACATGCTTGCTCTACGTCCTCGACGTCCCACCTAAACTTCCCCAAGCAGATATTTTTTATGTAGATGACGGTAATACGTTTGATTCACTCGCTTATTTCTCTACTTCCACAACATAAAGTGTAGTACCACCAATCACGATTATCGATTAACTTTCACTTCCGATATATCTCCTGTAAAGTACCTCCTTAACTTTTACCGAATTTAACTTTTTAGTAACGGATTACCGAAGTTAGTATTTTGATTAACGTTGCCTACTTTGGCCGTCTTCGCGGCTGTCCGTGTGTTGGGCTTTGAGAGGCGGAGTTTGCTTCCTCCACTCCTCGCACTCCCCGCAAGACTTGATCAGGATGTAAATAAAAAATAAAATCTGTACGGTTGGCAGGAAGCGGGAAGGAAGATTAAGGTTTAACGCCCCATCGACATCGAGGTCATTAAGAGACGGACGCAGGAAGGGGACTCCAGTTGGGTAACAACAAACACGAAGGATTAATAGCGCAGTGTTTAATTTCGCGTGAAACTGACGATGAACAGAGTTTGTTTGGGACCGTGCATCTTGAGCATCCAAGTGAAATCACATCGTGAGGCACTATGCAGGGCCCTGGCATCACCTGCTGTTCTGCTTGAACCAACATTGTAGCCTACAATCAAGTGGCGTCCGGAAGTAGAACCGGGGTTTCTGGTCTTCTAAGGGTTACTGCGTGGGCCGGCTGGCACCGCGGCGCCTCCGCTACAGACTGGTGCTGGCCACCTCGTCGAGGTGGTCGTCGGCGGCGGCCAGCCGGCTCCGGCGTCAGTCGACGTCGTCGATGCGGACGATGGCGGCGGCGGCGGCGGGCGGCAGGTGGCTGGCGTTGGCCGTGGCCGTGGCGGTCTGCTGCAGCGGCACCGTCTCCGTGAAGCGGCCCGTGTACGCCACGGTGGAGTTGCCGGCGGCGCCGGGGGAGGCGCCGGCGCCGGCGCACGCGTAGCTGCCCCCCGCCAACCTGCCGGGCGTGCGCCGGCCGCCGCGCCGCGCCCGCCCCCGCGTCGGGCCCAGCCGGTTGCCGCCCCCGCGCCAGCACCACAGCCCGAACGTGCGCCGGAACTCGCGCCGGAACTTGCCTGAAACCGGCCACCAGCTGCTCATCGGAAAGTGCTTCGGCGAACTGTACCGACAAAATTTCGGAGTGTTCCAACTTCAGCACACCCACACAAGAGGACGTAACTTTACACTTGATCTTCACGAGGCCCACGAGAAAGAAAGGCCGCGGCGCGTACGTCACGAAGGTAGTCCTGAACTCGGTCGTTCGCTCAGCTCAGCAGACAATATGCGTTTCTAAACCTGTTAACTCGCAGCTGGGCGTGGAAGTACTAACATCTGCTATTATGAAGGCTTATCTCACTAGTGGTAAGATAGATACTGCCTACATGAAAATTAAAGAGACCTTTGGAGAAAAGAGAAACACTTGTATGAATATCAAGAGCTCAGATGGAAACCCATCTCTAAGCAAGGAAGGGAAAGTAGAAAGGTGGAATGAGTATATAGAGGGTTCTATACAAGGGTGATGTACTTGAGGACAATATTATGGAAATGGAAGAGGATGTAGATGAAGATGAAAACAGGATATGATACTGCGTGAAGAGTTTGACAGAGCACTGAAAGACCCGAGCCGAAACAAGGCCCCGGGAGTAGACAACATTCCATTAGAACTACTGACAGCCTTGGGAGAGCCAGTCCTGACAAAACTCTACTATCTGGTGAGCAAGATGTATGAGACAGGCGCAATACCCTCAGACTTCAAAAAGAATATAATAATTCCAAACCCAAAGAAAGTAGGTGTTGACAGATGTGAAAATTACCGAACTATCAGTGTAATAAGTCACGGCTGCAAAATACTAACGCGAATTCTTTACAGATGAATGGAAAAACTAGTAGAAGCCGACCTCGGGCAACATCAGCTTGGATTCTGTAGAAATGTTGGAACACGTGAGGCAATATTGACCTTAAGACTTACCTTAGAAGAAAGATTAAGGAAAGGCAAACCTATGTTTCTAGCATTTGTAGACTTAGAGAAAGCTTTTGACAATGTTGACTGGAATACTCTCTTTCAAATTCTAAAGGTGGCAGGGGTAAAATACAGGGAGCGAAAGGCTATTTACAATTTGTACAGAAACCAGATGGCAGTTACAAGAGTCGAGGGGCATGAAAGAGAAGCAGTGGTTGGGAAGGGAGTGAGACAGGGTTGTAGCCTCTCCCCGATGTTATTCAATCTGTATATTGAGCAAGCAGTAAAGGAAACAAAAGAAATATTCGGAGTAGGTATTAAAATCCATGGAGAAGAAATAAAACCTTTGGGTTCGCCGGTGACGTTGTAATTCTGTCAGAGACAGCAAAGGACCTGGAAGAGCAGCTGAACGGAATGCGTAGTGTCTTGAAAGGAGGATATAAGACGAACATCAACAAAAGCAAAACGAGGATAATGGAGTGTAGTCTAATTAACTCGGGTGATGCCGAGGAATTAGATTAGGAAATGAGACACTTAAAGTAGTAAAGGAATTTTGCTATTTGGGGAGCAAAATAACTGATGATGGTCGAAGTAGAGAGGATATAAAATGTAGACTGGCAATGTCAAGGAAAGCGTTTCTGAAGAAGTGGAATTTGTTAACATCGAGTATAGATTTAAGTGTCAGGAAGTCATTTCTGAAAGTATTTGTATGGAGTGTAGCCATGTATGGAAGTGAAACATGGACGATAAATAGTTTGGACAAGAAGAGAATAGAAGCTTTTGAAATGCGGTGCTACAGAAGAATGCTGAAGATTATATGGGTAGATCATATAACTAATAGATCATATAACTAATAAGGGGGTACTGAATAGGATTGGGGAGAAGAGGAGTTTGTGGCACAACTTGACTAGAAGAAGGGATCGATTGGTAGGACGTGTTCTGAGGCATCAAGGGATCACCAATTTAGTATTGGAGGGCAGCGTGGAGGGTAAAAATCGTAGAGGGAGACCAAGAGATGAATACACTAAGCAGATTCAGAAGGATGTAGGCTGCAGTACGTACTGGGAGATGAAGTAGCTTGCACAGGATGGAGTAGCATGGAGAGCTTCATCAAACCAGTCTCAGAACTGAAGAGCACAACAACAATAACAACAACAACAGTAAGATTCCATAATAGCGGATTCCAGTAGAAGATTCAGTTTTCGTTTGTACGAACACGCTTAGTTACGAGGTAACAGGTGTAGAAACGAAGTTTGTCTGCTGATTTGAGCGAGCGAGCACAGGACTACCTTCGTGACGTACGCGCCACGGCCTGTCTTTCTCGTAGACCTCGTGACCTTCTGGCGTGACGCAACGTCCACTGAAATTAGTTTAGAATTTCATTCAATCCATACAACTACATTTAGTTTTTTTGTTGATAAAGTATAACATTTAAAATCTCTAACATGTCGATATGTAGTTCCTTTTAATACTAGAGCGTGGCAATACTTTTCATTTGTCAACATCTACAGTTTTTGCAGTTGTGATAAGCCCGTTTTCCTACGGTATTGTTGGGCACATCACTTTTTATAGCTACTCGACTTTTACTTTCTTAATCACGTAACTTATCTTCCCTGTAGCACAATATAAACTATGTTTTTCTTTATGAATGAAAACACACACAACAGTGGTCCAATATTCTGCAATATTTATTATTTATTTCATAAATCGGCTTTCGGCTATCATCAGGTACAAAAATAAATATGTGGTGCAGAGATTTTAAACTAGTGTATCTACAGAGTATCTCCATTTACGGAGATGAAAATGTTAATGTAAGATTTAAGAATAAAACGAGAGGAATTATTTAAGTGTAAACGCGATGTAAGATTATTTAACTAAGATGAAATAAGGGACACATTAACTGATGAATTACATACAAATTATAACAATTATTTATAGAAGAAAATAAATTTATCAATGAAATTTGGTGACATGTTCCAAGGGTGTGCCTGAACAAGACAATCTTGTCTTTAATAGATCGTAAATTACTACCAAATAAGGTATACTGGTGAGATAAAGTAGGTGAGTGAAAGTCAAATTTTAAAACTTTTTTTTAGATTGAAGTAATTTCGCTCATTTTATTCTTAAATATGACATTAACATTTTCATTTCTGGGAATGGAGACACCCTGTAAATTACACGCACTAGTTCAAAATCTTTTATTCAACAAAATTTCATTGCACCACTTACTTATCTTCGTACCTAATGATGGCGCAACAGTTAAAAACCGGTTTCTGAAATAGCAATAAATATTATAGAATATTACACCACTGTTGTGTGTTTTTTCATTCATAACATATAAAAAGTTCTACCAAGCACAGACAGAACAGTCAGTAATGCTATATTTTTATGTTTTCTTCTTTCTATATTTATACTCGTGAAATCTTCTCGGGTGATCAGCCGAGTAAAGGCGTCGTCTTCTCGCAACGTTTCGAAGGGTTTCGTACCCATCATCTTCAAGATGATGCTTGAAGATGATGGGTACGAAACCCTTCGAAACGTTGCGAGAAGACGACGCCTTTACTCGGCTGATCACCCGAGAAGATTTCACGAATGGAATACGCCGAGAAAGTCTCAAATCATATATTTATACTGCACATTTGTAAACTTAAAAGCTTATCATGTCAAAATTCCCACATTCCTGTAACATAAGATATTTAATTATTCATTACAGCCTTTGTACATCGTTTGACTGCAGGTACGATTTCAGACTTCAATAGAAATGGCTTCTGTATAAAAGCCAGAACTGACTGTGTAGTATAATAAAGAAGTTTTTAGTAATTGGAGTGAATATGAATACAGTACACAGTTATGGAGCAGCAAAACACAAGCAAGAAGAAACGAACAACTTTAGTATAAATCGTGTTTTACACGAACAACTTTGTGCTCAAAATCGACTACTCGGGATGGATGCATGTTACGTGGCTGCGTGTAAATCAACAGTCGACCACATCGCGAGTGGAACAGTGATGTCAATGATAAACTGATTGTGTTGAGTGAAGAGTTCTGAAGATCTACCTACCGCAGCTGTTAGTGAATTGGTTGCTGCTTGGCACACTTCCATGACATCACAAGAAAGGCAGAAAGTCTGGGACAGCACTGCCTAGTGACATGACTTTTAAGGGGCTTTGTTGATGTTTAAGCTGCCCTTTTAGGATCCTGCCTAAACACACTCTCCGAAATCGCAACATATTCGGAAATAAACAGCCAAATATTTCTGAGATGCAGTAGTATCAAATCCCCATCTACTCGAGCAGTTTTGTCACAATCGACAACACGTACATCTTCATCTATGCTCTGCAAACCACCGTGAGATGATATAGTCGTAGGAAAATAATTTTTTTTGTTATTGGAAGTGAAAAATTTTATACGTTTGAACATTTGGAGCAAGTTGCCAATCTCTGCACCACGTTGAAATCTCATCAAGATTTGACTGAATATTTATGCAGCTTCTTTGAGATGGTATTTCATTTTAGATAACTGCATAATCTGCAAAAAGCCTGACTTTACTGTCCTGAAGTCACTTCTACATCTGACGATGACTCTCAATCCAAGGTAACATGCTGTGTCCTCTGTACCAAAAGGTCCTCAATCCAGTCACAAATTTCACTCGATATCGCATATGATAGTACTTTTGACAAGCATAGGTGCAGTACTGAGTCAGACGCTTTCCGGAAATCAAGAAATATTGCATCTACGTGGTTGCCTTGATCAAAGCTTTCAGTATCTCATGTGAGAAAAGTGAGAGTTGGGTTCGACAAGATCGATGTTTTCGAAATCCATGCTGGTTGGCATTGAGACGGTCATTCTGTTCAACTACTCGTGGCAAGTGAGCCTATGTGGCGCCCCACCTGTACTGAGTCTCACCTGTCACGAGTGGTTGTTTTTGTTTACACGTCAGCGCCAAAATTGTTTTTGTTGTGAAAGCTGTGTGCTGTGCTGTTTGCTACCTGAATGGTGAAAGTGTGGTTATGTGAGGTAACCCCTCTTACAGAAAAGTCGAAATATAGTAACAATGTGTGAAAACCAGTCATAACACAGTTTGCTAATAACCAAGGCTAAATTATTAGTGGATGTTCTGGACAAAGGTCGGTTGGAAAATTCTCTACACTCCTGAGAATGGAAATAAAAGTCATCTAAACATTTCGAAACATCTATATTTACCTTCTCGAGAAAATATGTACTTACAAACAAGTCTAACAATATATAGAAAGCTCCCTTTTACTTTATCCTTTGTATCTTCTTTTCTTTGTAATTGTCAAATAACATCGAAAATTATTTTTCGTGTTAAATACTTCTGACATGTTGAATCAATATTCATTAGAAAACGTTTATCATTTACGTTCTCATTTAGGCCAGCGCATTCTGTTGGCTTTTTCTTTGCACAGTCATTGTAGAACTTAAATACCTCTTTGCTTTAAGATATTTTGTCTCTTTAGAACAATAGCAGGAAAGATACTAGGCCCTCGTGCAATTTTTGCAATGTACCACGAAAACAAAGTAAACAACAAAATAAAGACTAAGAATACACAAAAGCCTCTACTATAACATGAGCGAGATCTGTGAGAATAGGTTAATTTCCAATGTTAGCAGACACCACAGTCACGTATTTCTGCGCATGTGCAGTTTGTAGCTTACTTGGTATTTCAGAAATCTGCACTTCGCGCAGTCAACTCATCACTGACGTGACTCACTCGTGGTACTGCTGGTGGCTGATTTACACACGAGAATGTGATGCACACCCACTACAAGTAGTAGATTTTGACCAGAAATTCGTTTATTTAAAATGGAGTGTGCTGAACACTGTACATACACAGAAGAGGGACGGTGGCATCATCTAGTAACATCAGAAGTAGATCAATTCTCCCGCTATTTATTCATTTTATGGTAATGGATTTAACGACATATAACAATAACTTTTTATGCTGAAGATTAGATGGGTAGATCACATAACTAATGAGGAAGTATTGAATAGGATTGGGGAGAAGAGAAGTTTGTGGCACAACTTGACCAGAAGACGGGATCGGTTGGTAGGACATGTTCTGAGGCATCAAGGGATCACCAATTTAGTATTGGAGGGCAGCGTGGAGGGTAAAAATCGTAGAGGGAGACCAAGAGATGAATACACTAAGCAGATTCAGAAGGATGTAGATTGCAGTAGGTACTGGGAGATGAAGAAGCTTGCACAGGATAGAGTAGCATGGAGAGCTGCATCAAACCAGTCTCAGGACTGAAGACCACAACAACAACAACAACAACAACAATAACTTTCACTTTTTTCAATCAAATAAATATAACAACCAGAATTAATTTCGTTTTATACTATTTTATACTAATTTTACAGTAGAATGCACTCGTGATAATGAACGTGACTGAAATGCTTCTTCGGCAGGCAGACAGAAGAGAGTACTCCTTTGAGTATGAAGTGAAACTGAATGTGTAAAATGTTTTTCTCGTACGTCTTGGGTCCACACCTGTATTAAATTTCTGTATGTCCGATGCAGGAAGTTATTACATGGGCAGCGTTGGTGGCTGTTCCTTTAATGGAGAGGCGGTAATAATAGCTGGTCAGTTGTGAATCAGGTCGGCAGGTGGGGTAGCCCATCTTTTGAGAACGTCTGTTTGCTACTGTTAGCCCACAGCAGTACTACTAGTTTGCATACAAGATCTTGTACAGTGTAGATCCTGTTTTTATTTGATATTATTTTTCTGCTCTGCAATGCTAAATACATCTTTCTTTTCTCCATGTACAAAATTATAAGAAATGTAAAATTGATCTAACTCTATAGAGTTTCCACGTTACTTTGCTAGTAATAACTGAATTTATGTTATCTTACTTGGATACTTTGGTGGTTTTCCTAAATCGCTTAAGAAGAATGCTGGAATGATTCTTTAAAAAAGAACGCCGCTGACTTTCTTCTCAATTTCTGTCCAATCTGATATTGTGCTTTGTCTCTAATGACTTCGTCGTCGACATGGCGTTAAAACCCAAGCTTCCTTCTGTCTTCCCTTGTAACCACATCCTTGGAAAAATTGCCGGCTGTACAGAGAAAACTGTGCAAAAACGTAAGTTACTCAAGCTGCCCAATGTTTTCTTATTTCAGTGACAGATGTGGACTCCACCGTTATACGGAGAACACAAATTCTACAAATAGTCTTTGTTAGGTATTGCATATTCTGTTGTTAATTTTCGTCATGCTCGGTCACCGAACTGCGATCAAACGTGAAGCCAAGGTGGATTAAGCATGCAATAGGAAAAGAATACCAAGCTTGAGGCAACCACAGGACAGCGACTGGGATAAGTGGGGATGCCAATGAATACAGTTCCCCCGTTTCCACAAAATGTGGTCCTAATACCTTAAGGCGGGGATGGACGATAGATTTGGCTTGAAGGCCACTTTATGGAAGCAGAGGTTAGCGGAGGGCCTCACCTTTTGGTGACTGCATGCATTAGTTAAGTTGGAATTTCAGAAAAGGTATAAATTGTTACATGAAAATTCTGGCTGTCTTAGCTGGCCGCATAAAACGATTAGCTGACCGCAGTGCGGCCCGTGGGACGCTATTTGCCCACACCAGCCTTAACATAATTGTCAATGAATTACTGTGCACTAGACCTATTTGAAACAAACCTGTTACAAGAATTGCGATCACCAACAGTCACGTTGGATAAAATATTCCTCTGTGTCATGAAAATTTACCAGACTTATCAATCTAGATGCATTTGTTGTGAAGGACATCTAATGACTGAGACCAATGGATAAAGGTGATTCAGTACGTACCAGCGTTAGTAATGAAGAAACACTGAAAACAATTATTTTTCAATATAGTGCCCTCATAGGCATTCGTATTTATCCAAAAATTCCAACCCCTGTTTAACCTCTATGAAAAATACGAGTTGTCAATATCTGTAAAATACGACTCTGTCTCGACGATGACGTTCTTATTTGAGCAGAATTTTTCACCTGTTAGCCATGTCTTGATGTTTAGGAACAAGAAGAAATCGCAACAAGCCAGGCTGAGCAAATACGGGGTTACGGCTGTGATTAATAAAGCAATTAATGCAGCTTTTTCTGCATCTACGTGACTGCTCTACAGTTTTCACTTAACCAACTTTGCACGATTTCCCTATAGTTCCATTCTCGAACAGCGCCTGGGAAAACCACTACTGAAATCCTTACCTGTGTGCTATGATTTCTCTTATTTTATTACTTTTATAATTTCTGCCAATGTGGATGGACATCAGCAAAATATTTTCACATTCGGAGGAGAAAGTTGGTGATTGAAATTTCGTGAAAATATCTCGCCGCAACGAGAAAAGCCTTTGTATTAATGACTGCCATTCCCAATTCGCGGATCATATCCGTGATTCTCTCCCCCCTATTTCGCGATAGTACAAAACGGACTGCCCTTCTTTGAACTTTTTCGATATCCTTCGTCAATTCTATCTGGTAAGAGACGACGTCAGAGAAATCTGCTGCCACATTGTCGTGGTGAAACTGCCCTTTCTTCTTCACCAAATGGAGATATGGTTCCTTCAATTTTTTTAAGAAGCGATCCTATATCTCTCTGTGGCGCTGTCTAGCGACCGTTTCCCATTTTCTACAAAGTTTATGAGTATGACGGTTTACACGTATATATCGCGCATATATCATCGGTAAATTTTTTTCAGCCGATGAGACTGACCTATCTCCTCAGCTGCTTTGTGAATTTTCGTTTGATTATCAGTGAGAATGGTGTTGTGGATTTTTTTTTCAAGATTTGCTGGGCATCCTGAGTGGTCCTCTAAAACAGACACTCGGCCATCTTTAAATTTGGTGAATCGATAATGTGTGAACATTGTCACTGATGGTTATGGACCGCCGTAGACAACATCAAATTTTGTTTCCATTTTCGTACAATTACTTCTATCCAGAAGCAAATATCGGATCACTGAAGGAACTACGCCTTTCCATCTCGGGAAAGACCATGTAGCACAAATGATTGAAATGGCTGCCACATCCAGACTAACCTATGAATGAGTATGGGTTGTGTTTTAGCGTCGTCTATCAGATAACAGCACACAATAGCTATATCTACTTTAGAGAGCCCTCACGCATATTTTGGATAATCCTGATTAAGTGTCGAGTATTGTGCATAACCTATTTCGTACTAAATCTACGTCTGTGATTTACAGTTATTGTAAAAACACATCTGGTCACATTAGCTTTCTCTTTTAACAGCAGTATACGTTGCCTGGTTTCATCGTAAAGCAACACCACTGTTGAATTTGTTAGTGTCCAGAACCTGAAAAAAGTTTCAGAGGAACAGTAAAATTTGTACCAAGCTTTCCTGTTGTAATAGCTATCTCGTATTTACTATAAATCGCCTCAGTTGTGAAACACTATTGGTAATCCTTTTATGATATCGTACCTATAAATTAAGAGAATCGGCAAGATTAACTTAAAGTTATTTGTATACTATTCTGTGAAATGCACCAAGCACACTGCACCACCATTGTGTGTGTTCTTCTCGGGCACGGGATTAGTTAGTTGTTGTTCGTAAGCAGGTGGAAATCGCCGTGGTTACTGTCAAGCGACTGGAAGCTGCTGTAAATGAGTGTGATGGGACGGCCCCTAGAGCTTTGTACCAAAGATCACAAAGGTACCGGTATCTCAAGATACTATCCTCTCATGTGGATACCGTCTCTTCTGCAGGAAATACAAGACCGATGGCCACTCGTCTACTTGACTGTGAGTGATGTGTTAGTGGTAGGAGCGCTGTCTTCCACTGAAATCGAAACAGAGCCAGGGACACCCACTTCACATGTTTGAAAATGTGCTGTGTCCCCTATGCAAAATCTATTAATCGTTGGCAACTCAAACGTATGGTGAATAATGGTACCTCACAGAGAAATGGCAGAAAGGGATGGGGACGAACATTATGAGCACTCACTGTGTATGGCTGAGGAGCTCGTTCACCATGTTGAAGGAGCTGTCCCAATAGCCACTAAGGCAACAGGGTGTAACTAACTTAAGATTGTAGCGCGCATTAGGACAAACGAAGCCCGTCGTCTGGTCTCTGAAGCCATACTTGGACCATTGCAAAACTGCAGAGGAAGTTGAGAATCCCAATCTTTCCCACGAAGTTTGAACGGAGCTCACAGTCTGCAGCATGATTCCGAGAACAGATTGCTGCCACCCTGGTTCTGAGTCGAGTGGAAGGCTTGAACCAGAGACTGCAAAGGGTCTGTGCACGATACGTTTGAGAACTGTAAGGTTTCCCTAAGTGGGTCAAGTGAGCACTACAAATCAGAAGCTGCTACTCAGGTAGTTGACTGTGCGTGGGGTACCCATAAGGTTTTTCTTTTAGATTAGGCGACTCTCCGTTCAGTCCAAACAACAATAGCTATGACGGACCCGGAAGTATTAGTGTAAGATCCAAAGAAATATTCCCCCCCCCCCAACCCATCCTCTTTCAGAGGTGAGAGTATTAGAATCCTAGTAGTTAACCAATGAAGCGTTCACAACAAATTGCCAGAGTTTGAAGCGGTCCTAAATAGCGGTGAGTCTGATATAATACTGGGTACACGGAGCTGGTTAAGGCTGCAGTTGACAGCAATGAGATTTCTGGGGAAAATTCAAGCACATATCGAAATGCTAAACTAATGGGAAAGTGAAGTGGCATATTTCCCGCAGCAGATAAAATACTGAATTCCACCGAGCTAGAAATTGAAGCTGCGCGTGAGATTACTTGGGTAAGAATCAATGTCAGGGCTGGGCATAAAATTGCAATTGTACCGTTCTATTGCCCACTTTCTGATGTAAGCGAAACTTTAGAGAACACACCAATTTGCTTGTACGTAAGTTGTTCAATCGTACTGTAATCATTGGAGCAGACTTAAATCGTTCAAATTGGGGTAATTACAGTTTTGTTAACGTGACAATACATCCTGTGAAACATTACTAAATCCCTTCTCTGAAAACTAGCCAGAACACATCGTATGGAGTCCGACTCGTGACGAAAATATATAAAATCTAATGCAACAAATAGACCTGACCTCTTTGAGGGAGTCCACATCGAAACTGATATCAATGAACACGAGACGGTTGTGATTACCAAAACACAAAGGCCAACTACAAAAGTGGGAAGATTTATACGTTCAGTAAACTAGATATAAAGCAGTAATTTCGTATCTCTACATCTACATCTACATCTACATCTACATCTACATGATTACTCTGCAATTCACATTTAAGTGCCTGGCAGAGGGTTCATCGAACCACAATCATACTATCTCTCTACCATTCCACTCCCGAACAGCGCGCGGGATAAACGAACACCTAAACTTTTCTGTTCGAGCTCTGATTTCTCTTATTTTATTTTGATGATCATTCCTACCTATGTATGTTCGGCTCAACAAAATATTTTCGCATTCGGAAGAGAAAGTTGGTGACTGAAATTTCGTAAATAGATCTCGTCGCGACGAAAAACGTCTTTGCTTTAATGACTTCCATCCCAACTCGCGTATCATATCTGCCACACTCTCTCCCCTATTACGTGATAATACAAAACGAGCTGCCCTTTTTTGCACCCTTTCGATGTCCTCCGTCAATCACACCTGGTAAGGGTCCCACACCGCGCAATATTCTAACAGAGGACGAACGAATGTAGTGTAAGCTGTCTCTTTAGTGGACTTGTTGCTTCTTCTATGTGTCCTGCCAATGAAACGCAACCTTTGGCTCACATTCCCCACAATATTATCTATGTGGTCTTTCCAACTGAAGTTGTTCGTAATTTTGACACCCAGGTACTTAGTTGAATTGACAGCCTTGAGAATTGTGTTATTTATCTAGTAATCGAATTCCAACGGATTTCTTTCGGAACTCACGTGGATCACCTCACACTTTTCGTTATTTAGCGTCAACTGCCACCTGCCACACCATACAGCAATCTTTTCTAAATCGCTTTGCAACTGATACTGGTCTTCGGATGACCTTACTAGACGGTAAATTGCAGCATCATCTGCGAACAACCTAAGAGAACTGCTCAGATTGTCACCCAGGTCATTTATATAGATTAGGAACAGCAGAGGTCCCAGGACGCTTCCCTGGGGAACACCTGATATCACTTCAGTTTTACTCGATGATTTTCCGTCTATTACTACGAACTGCGACCTTCCTGACAGGAAATCACGAATCCAGTCGCACAACTGAGACGATATCCCATAGGCCCGCAGCTTGATTAGAAGTCTCTTGTGAGGAACGGTGTCAAAAGCTTTCCGGAAATCTAGAAATACGGAATCAACTTGAGATCCCCTGACCATAGCGGCCATTGCTTCGTGCGTATAAAGAGCTACCTGCGTTGCACAAGAACGATGTTTTCTGAAACCATGCTGATTACGTATCAATAGATCGTTCCCTTCGAGGTGATTCATAATGTTTGAATACAGTATATACTCCAAAACCCTACTGCAAACCGACGTCAATGATATAGGTCTGTAGTTCGATGGATTACTCCTACTACCCTTCTTAAACACTGGTGCGGCCTGCGCAATTTTCCAATCTGTAGGTACAGATCTATCGGTGAGCGAGCTGTTGTAAATGATTGCTAAGTAGGGAGCTATTGTATCAGCTTAGTCTAATCGGTATACAATCTGGACCCGAAGATTTGCCCATATAAGCGATTTGAGTTGCTTCGCAACCCCCAAAGTATCTACTTCTAAGAAACTCATGCTAGCAGCTGTTCGTGTTTCAAATTCTGGAATATTCCATTCGTCTTCCCTGGTGAAGGAATTTCGGAAAACTGCGTTCAGTAACTCCGCGTTAGCGGCACATTCGTCGGTAACAGTACCATCGGCACTGCGGAGCGAAGGTATTGACTGCGTCTTGCCGCTTGTGTACTTTACATACGACCAGAATTTCTTCGGATTTTCTACCAAATGAAGAACTTGGAACTTTTGACACAGGAAAGGAGCACATGGAGAAACTATGAGTGGAGTTTCGAAGAATATTTGACTGTGAACTAAATACACTGTGCAACGCAATTAAAGGGTCACTTTTTCCAAATCCCAAAACTGTTTCCCATTTTGACATAGAAATTTGAAATCTTGCTCAAAGTTGCCTACAACCTTTCTCTGCAAGGGTGAAAAATCGTATCGCCATGCGGCATCACCCTCGGGCTCGACAACACTTGAAACGGCAAGGTATGCGAAAAAAAGGGGGACAGTTCAGAACTTGATGTCACGTCTTAGGTGGGTTAATCGTGTAACAATGACACCAGATTTCACCACAGCTCCGCCCAGCATACGTGTCACACGATGGGAAGGTCGTCACACCCCCTCTTATCAACATTTCACCCCCTTATCTTAACGCCTAAGCGATGGAGTTCAAAAGAGCGACGCCCAGTGTTGAAGTCACGTGGTTTTCTTATAGGTAGCCGAGTAAAACCTTACACACACACCGCCGCTTAGAATCGACGCGAAAAGGCCTCAGGGAATGGCATAAAGTGCGTCAATGAAACAACTCCTTCGCTTGGGGCGTTGATTCCCACATATTTCGTAGCCGAATACCATAGTTCGCAGTGTGATGAGCAAATGACGAGGTTCTTCACAAAGTTCGACACTGCTGCCATCCCTTGGGCGTTTCAACCCTATTCTCAGGATATCGTGGGGCTACAATCCCTTGAACCCCTGATCCCTTTGGAGTGTATCCCGACCGCAATTTTTGCTCTGCTGTATAGCTTGAAACCACTAGGTACTGTTAAAAACGGTTCGACAAAATCTGGTGATCCGAAGCAGCAAAGGGTTCATACGCTTAAATGGCGCAGGCAAAGGCTGTACCTGTCAGAAACTGCGACACGCATTCAGCTTCGTGAGTGCTCTGACACCTGAGAGTTAGGTATCCCCTTCGACACCCCTCAGGTAGAGCTTGCCTGCCTTCAGGTGCTAGAGCAGCTGCAAGACAGAGCATGTGTCGAAGTTTCTGAAGGACAGCGTACGACGACAAATCACTCTGATTCTACCGGATATGCTGTGAGCAATGTCGACCAAGCCGTGTTAACGAATGCAGCATGTTACTCAGCCAGGAGACCATACTGGAAATGTATTGTAACTTGTAAACATATCATAATAAACGTACAAGAACCACAGTTATCATCTGTTTGATCGTTCCTCCCCTTTTTCTGGACCAACACCACATTTTGACTGCCTACTGCGCCATGTTTTCACCCGGTGGTGGAAAGCGGAATTATAATTTTTTTCATCATAATCAACGAGCACACCTATTGACGAACATACCTGCGATGTATACAGCCCGCACTGCAACACTCGAAACACTGTCAGTTTAATTGTAACCACCTCTCATATTGGGTAGAAAATCATCGATGACCGTTGTGCTGAACCTTCTTTCCTGATATGGTGCAAATGGCGACAGCACACCAACAAGACTGTTTTAAAAGAATGGTCACTTGAATTTAAGCAATATGAAATGAGATGGATTGCTTGCAGTACCTGTAAAATGCCAATTTGTATTTCTAATATGAAGGTCGCTCTAAGAATGTACCTGTCACTTAAGATATCAAAAACACTTGAAAAATGTCATTTTTAGAACTCAAATTGGTCAAAAACAGGCTTTGACCAACCTTGTTAGAAGACAGGATCAACATTTTCACTTAAATAGAAATAAGTTATGAAGATTTTATAAGTACTCAATTAATATGAAGTGTAGGCATAAACAAATTATTCAGTAACAATATACAAAACTTCCATTTTAAAGCTGATTATTTGAGGAAATGTTTTCTTTGAAATAAATACAGGTAAAATTTGCTTAGTTGATACATTCCCTTTGTTAACTGGCATCTGCCTAACAAAAATATTTCCTACTCTTTACAGTAATGTTATTCTTAAAACTGAAATAATGATTTTTGTATAGACATGAAAATTAATTTTTGTTCTTTTTTAATACAATTGTTCATAGTGATGTTTATAAATCATGTTGAATATCTTAGTTAATTCAGCTTTCTTTTACATCAAATGGTTCAAATGGCTCTAAACACTATGGGACTTAACATCTGACGTCATCAGTCCCCTAGACTTAAAACTACTTAAACCTAACTAATCTAATGACATCACACACATCCATGCCCGAGGCAAGACTCGAACCTATGACCGTAGCAGCAGCGCGGTTCCGGATTGAAGTGCCTAGAACCGCTCGGCCACAGCGCATGGCTTTCTTTTAGTTTTTTGTCTTATTAATTCATTAACTCATACATTGTAAAGCAAAACTTTATACAATTAGATAATAAACATCAAGTACTACATTGAAGGCTTTTAATGAAAATTGATGTTAAATGTTATTTAGGCAAGTTATGCAACGTAAAATTTCTCCTCGTATGCACACACCGCAGCTAGATGTCAACAAACCCTACATATGGCCCTATTTCCTTAATTTCTTGGAAATACTAGCCTCTTGAAGGCACCTTCACTGCAATTTTGATTTTTGACAGCGGAACAACCTGTCATTTCTCTGGACTACCTTTAATAATTAAGTAATCCATATTAGTTACATCGAATAAAATCCCATCAATAAAAATTTGCTGTACAAAAATAGAATGAAAATTATCACTGCACATTTCACTTTCTATTATGTACGTTACATAACGTGAAATGAGCCGACTAAGGAGACGCAGAAGCGCACCAAAATCTATTGTATTTCTACCAGCAATGAATTACGTCATGGAATATGTATTGATACGCTTGGATCAATCTACAGTGCGCACCCTACTCCAACAACTGTAAGTACGAGATATGTTGAATATGGCGTTTTGAGATTTCTGTCAATCATTGTTGAAATCCGCCAACTACTAGCCGAGTTGGTAATGCGGCAGAGGGAGTCCCACTTGGGAATATTTGGGAGCGGATTCCAGTTCAGGCCTTTACCTTACAATGAACGGGAACCTCCTGAAAAACCTTGGTGAGAACCAAGGATGATGACTATTTTTCATTTAATTTTGGACATTACATCGCTGACAAAAAATGAAAGACTACTGAATATTAGAGTACATTTGTAAAGTCACTAACTTGGTTGAAAAGCGAAGAGTACCTAAGTTACTATCGATTACAGGTAATGTGAACTATGGAGCCCCACCGAGCGAGGTGGCGCAGTGGTTAGCACACTGGACTCGCATTCGGGAGGACGACGGTTCAATCCCGTCTCCGGCCATCCTGATTTAGGTTTTCCGTGATTTCCCTAAATCGTTTCAGGCAAATGCCGGGATGGTTCCTTTGAAAGGGCACGGCCGATTTCCTTCCCAACCCTTCCCTAACCCGAGCTTGCGCTCCGTCTCTAATGACCTCGTTGTCGACGGGACGTTAAACACTAACCATCACCACCACCACCAACTATGGAGCCATTAATCAGCCCCTAGATGATCAATATTGTTGCTCATTTTTTGTAGTTGTGCAATAGTATCGAACGCGCATGGGTTATGTTGGGACGCTGTGTAATAATACTAAAGTGATCATAAATTTTTGAAACGTATTGTGCAACCTGAGAAATACTGCGCTGTCTGTGAACAGTATTGACAATATTCTTGCCACTCGTTCACTTACTTTGATGACATTTTTATCTACTAAAAGGAGTTCCATACAAGAAGAAAGGTCATTCATATTACACACATCACAAAAAGTTTTGCATCACCTCGGTTCCGAGAGTTCTGGAACATGTACAGAAAATTGGAATGGCGACCAACATAAACATCATAACCTCCCTTTTTATTGCTCATGAAAACCACACATTGCATGTTGTACCACCGTACAGTGAGACCTTCAGAGGTGGTGGTCCAGACTGCTGTACACATCGGTACCTCTGATACCCAGTAGCACGTCCTCTTGCACTGATGCATGCCTGTACTCGTCGTGGCATACTATCCACAAGTTCATCAAGGCACTGTTGGTCCTGAATGTTCCACTCCTCAACAGCAATTCGGCGTAGATCCCTCAGAGTCGTTCATAAAAAGCCCTCTTCAAACTATCCCAGGCATTGTCGATAGGATTCTTGTCTGGAGAACATGCTGGCCACTCTACTCGATAGATGTCGTTATCCTGAAGGAAGTCATTCACAAGAAGTGCTCGATGGGGGCGCGAATTGTCGTCCTTGAAGACGAATGCCTCGGGAATATACTGCCGATATGGTTGCACTATCGGTCGGAGGATGGCATTCACGTATCGTACAGCCGTTACGGCGCCTTCCATAACCACCAGCGGCGTACATTGGCCCCACATAATACCACCCCAAAACAGCAGGGAACCTCCACCTGGCTGCACTCACTGGACAGTGTGTCTAGAGCTTTCAACATGACAGGGTTGCCTCCAAACACGTCTCCGACGATTGTCTGGTTGAAGGCATATGCGACACTCATCGCTGAAGAGAACGTGATGCCAAACCTGAGCGGTCCATTCGGCATGTTATTGGGCTCATCTGTACCGCGCTGCATGGTGTCGTGGTTGCAAAGATGGGCCTCGCCATGGACGTCGGGAGTGAAGTTGCGCACCCTGCAGCCTATTGCACACAGTTTGAGTCATAACACGACGTCCTGTGGCTGCACGAAATGCATTATTCTACACGGTGGCGTTGCTGTCAGGGTTCCTCCGAGCCATAATCCTTAGAGAGCGGTCATCCACTGCAGTAGTAGCCGTTGGGTGGCCTGAGCGAGTCATCTCATCGACAGTTCCTGTCTCTCTGTATCTCCTCCATGTCTGAACAACATCACTTTGGTTCACTCCGAGACACCTGGACACTTCCCTTGTTGAAAGCTCTTCCTGGCAGAATGTAACAATGCGGACGCGATCGAACCGCGGACGCGGTCGAACCGTGGTATTCACCATCTAGGCATGGTTGAACTGTAGACAAGACGAGTCGTGTACCTCCTTCCTGGTGGAATGACTGGAACTGATCGGCTGTCGGACCTCCTCCGTAAAATAGGCGCTGCTCATGCATGGTTGTTCACAGCTTTGGGCGTGTTTAATGACATCTCTGGACAGTCAAAGGGACTGTGTCTGTAATACAACATCCACAGTCAACATCTGTCTTCAGGAGTTCTGGGAACGGGGGTGATGCAAAACGTTATTTGATGTGTGTATGTTGCAATGAAATGTAGAAATGATTTTCAACATTATGGGATGTTGTGGCAGAAGGGTAAAAAATTGGAAAATGAATAAGTAACTCTTATGAGCAGTTGCTCGCTAGATATAGGAAGCTGTATGCTACAGCTGCTCGGACGGACTTTTTAAAAATAATCTTTAGGAAAAAAAACATGGGGGCAATCTTCGCCAGTAACGGTAATGTATCAAATGTTGGACCTGCAGGTGTACTAAAATTTTATGATCATTTACCTCTTTCAACCTAAGTTTTCTTAGTAAGTTATCATTAATGAATTTTACGCGCTCCTTATGCCAATTTTTCATTCACCCCTTTTTCTTCTGCTTGGAAGAAAGTTGCGCAATCACCATGGCAGAAGAGTGTTGATCGTCTTAAAATCGAATCAGACTAAACACTAGACAGTTTCATTGAGCCATCTAGGGACAACGTCAACAATATTGCGCAATATTATTGTGCCGAATGTTTATTATTAAAGGGCAGGTACTCACGGAGGTCCAGTGTGGCAGCGAATCATGGTAGATATGCTAATACATTAATGTAGAGCAGATTTACCCTGGAAAGACATTAGAATAAATTTCTTTATTTCATGTCTATGATCAAAAACTTGTAGAACCTCAGACTACTGATTTCGGTCGGCAGTGACCATCTTCAGGTCTGCAGCAAAACATGAGAAAGAACACATATACAACTAGTGGATTGTCTGCAGCTCAAAAGAATAAAATAGGCCATAAAGAAAAATTATTACTGACATACATGTGAAGATTATGCGCTCTAAATATGACGAGACCCACCTGTCTTAAAAACATGTCCTAATGTAATGCAGCCATAGTGGCATTGTCAAATGGTAAACACAAAATCAGCGCCAGCACCGTCACACATAGAAAAAAATATGGGCTATACGACAGTCATGTTGTTAACAGTGCTACTGTTCAAATAGGTATGCCTCGTCATATTTAAAGCGCATTATTTTCACATGTGTGTGTGTGTGTGTGTGTGTGTGTGTGTAATATTTTTTCATCGTGGCCTATTTTATTGGTTTAAGCTGTACTTTTGTTTTGTCCCATTTTTTTCTGCAGATCTGCTCATGGTCATTGCTGACCGGAATCGGTTGTCTGAGGACCGACATGCCTGTGATCATAGACGTGAAATAAAGAAATTTATTCTACACTTTCTGGATCTCTGTTCCATTCGCGACCATGTACAGCTTGGAAAAACATTAGTTTCTACACTCCTGGAAATTGAAATAAGAACACCGTGAATTCATTGTCCCAGGAAGGGGAAACTTTATTGACACATTCCTGGGGTCAGATACATCACATGATCACACTGACAGAACCACAGGCACATAGACACAGGCAACAGAGCATGCACAATGTCGGCACTAGTACAGTGTATATCCACCTTTCGCAGCAATGCAGGCTGCTATTCTCCCATGGAGACGATCGTAGAGATGCTGGATGTAGTCCCGTGGAACGGCTTGCCATGCCATTTCCACCTGGCGCCTCAGTTGGACCAGCGTTCGTGCTGGACGTGCAGACCGCGTGAGACGACGCTTCATCCAGTCCCAAACATGCTCAATGGGGGACAGATCCGGAGATCTTGCTGGCCAGGGTAGTTGACTTACACCTTCTAGAGCACGTTGGGTGGCACGGGATACATGCGGACGTGCATTGTCCTGTTGGAACAGCAAGTTCCCTTGCCGGTCTAGGAATGGTAGAACGATGGGTTCGATGACGGTTTGGATGTACCGTGCACTATTCAGTGTCCCCTCGACGATCACCAGTGGTGTACGGCCAGTGTAGGAGATCGCTCCCCACACCATGATGCCGGATGTTGCCCCTGTGTGCCTCGGTCGTATGCAGTCCGGATTGTGGCGCTCACCTGCACGGCGCCAAACACGCATACGACCATCATTGGCACCAAGGCAGAAGCGACTCTCATCGCTGAAGACGACACGTCTCCATTCGTCCCTCCATTCACGCCTGTCGCGACACCACTGGAGGCGGGCTGCACGATGTAGGGGCGTGAGCGGAAGACGGCCTAACGGTGTGCGGGACCGTAGCCCAGCTTCATGGAGACGGTTGCGAATGGTCCTCGCCGATACCCCAGGAGCAACAGTGTCCCTAATTTGCTGGCAAGTGGCGGTGCGGTCCCCTACGGCACTGCGTAGGATCCTACGGTCTTGGCGTGCATCCGTGCGTCGCTGCGGTCCGGTCCCAGGTCGACGGGCACGTGCACCTTCCGCCGACCACTGGCGACAACATCGATGTACTGTGGAGACCTCACGCCCCACGTGTTGAGCAATTCGGCGGTACGTCCACCCGGCCTCCCGCATGCCCACTATACGCCCTCGCTCAAAGTCCGTCAACTGCACATACGGTTCACGTCCACGCTGTCGCGGCATGCTACCAGTGTTAAAGACTGCGATGGAGCTCCTTATGCCACGGCAAACTGGCTGACACTGACGACGGCGGTGCACAAATACTGCGCAGCTAGCGCCATTCGACGGCCAACACCGCGGCTCCTGGTGTGTCCGCTGTGCCGTGCGTGTGATCATTGCTTGTACAGCCCTCTCGCAGTGTCCGGAGCAAGTATGGTGGGTCTGACACACCGGTGTCAATGTGTTCTTTTTTCCATTTCCAGAAGTGTATTTAGGCTACCAGCTGCAAATCTGGCGCTGTACACTGTATGTATTCTGGTATGAGCTCCACACTGTCATTTGACAAGTCACAACATGAGTGAACAATATGGCTATCGAGAAGAGAGACCAGGGACTGTTAGTGGAACAGTTTTATGTGAACAGCAGCAATTACGCTGCTGCACTGAGAGAATATCGCCGACTAAAAGGTCTGAGGAGAGGCCCGGTGTCATTAAATGGTTTGAAGAAGATAATGAAATTCGAAAACACGGGTGGGGCTTGGTGTGGCACCTGGAAGAGGAAGATATTGAGGAGGTGGCTGTTGCTGTAACTGACCACGCAGCAAGTGTCCCAGGTAGTGCTTGCGTTCGTGTCGTGTCACGAGACTTATTCGTCCAATAGTCAACAGTATGGTAAGTTTTGCGGTTTATTTTACAGTGGTACAGTTGCTTGTACAAGACCCAGACGGTGCAGCAACTGAAACCTCATGATCTGCAGCAAACTTGTGAATTTGCTCTTCGGTTTCTGGCATGGATCGAAGTTCATGAGATGTGTTTGGGCAATATTTTATGGAGTGACGAGGCATATTTTACACTACAAGGTGCAGTGAATGCACAGAATTGCCGAATTTGGGATACTGGTAAACTGCGTTTTGTGCACAAAGGGTCATTGCACTCGCCATATGTGACTGTGTGGTGTGGATCCACAAGCACCTTTATTCTCGGCCCGCTGTTCTTTGAAGAGAAGCCCACATGGGCTGACAGGTGTTCTGTGATGTGTGCGCTTTATATAGACCTCCTTACACAGCGTGTGATTTCTGCTTTCGAAGAGCGCAACAGTGTGGAAACCGCTGTTTTCACGCAAGATGGCGCAACACATCGTATCTTGTCACTCGCAATGTTCCGCGAACGTGTTATCGCCAGAGGTTTTCTAGATGCATGGCCTGCTAAAACGCCTGATGTGAATCCATGTGACTTTTGGCTTTAGGGACATCTAAAAGAACGCATTTACTAGGGACATATTTGGTCTCTACCTCATCTGAAAGCCAGGACACAGAAAGATGTTGCTTGGATTCCAGCGGACCTGCTGAGAGAAACTGTTGATCACATCGTTTTGCGGATGTAGTATCACGAAACTGAGTTGTATTGTTGTTGTGGTCTTCAGTCCAGAGACTGGTTTGATGCAGCTCTCCGTTCTACTGTATCCCGTGCAAGCTTCTTCATTTCCCAGTACCTACTGCAACCTACAGCCTTCTGAATCTGTAGAGTCTCCCTCTACGATTTTTACCCTCCACGTTGCCCTTCAATACTAAATTGGTGATCCCTTGATGCCTCAGATTATATGCCCTACCAACCGATCCCTTCTTCTAGTCAAGTTGTGCCACAAATTTATCTTTTCTCCGATTCTATTCAATACCTCCTCATTAATTATTTGATCCACCCATATAATCTTCAGCATTTTTCTGTAGCACCACATTACGAAAGATTCTATTCTCTTCTTGTCTAAACTATTTATCGTCCATGTTTCACTTCCGTACATGGCTACACTCCACACAAATACTTTCAGAAACGACTCCCTGACACTTAAATCTATACTCGATGTTAACAAATTTTTCTTCTTCAGAAACGCTTTCCTTGCCATTGCCAGTCTACATTTTATATTCTCTCTACTTCGATCATCATCAGTTATTTTGCTCCCCATATAGCAAAACTCATTTACGACTTTAAGTTTCTCATTTCCTAATCTAATTCCCTCAGCATCACCCGATTTAATTCGACTACATTCCATTATCCTCGTTTTGCTTTTGTTGATTTTCAGCTTATATCCTCCTTTCAAGACACTATCCATTCCGCTCAACTGCTCTTCCAAGTCCTTTGCTGTCTCTGACAGAATTACAATGTCATCGGCGAACCCAAAGGTTTTATTTCTTCTCCATCGATTTTAATACCTACTCCGAATTTTTCTTTTGTTTCCTTGACTACTTGCTCAATATACAGATTGAATAACATCGGGGAGAGGCCACAACCCTGTCTCACTCCCTTCCCAACCACTGCTTCCCTTTCATGCCCCTCGACTCTTATAACTGCCATCTGGTTTTTGTACAAATTGTAAATAGCCTTTTCCTCCCTGTATTTTACCCCTGCCATCTTCAGAATTTGAAAGAGAGTATTCCAGTCAACAATATCAAAAGCTTTCTCTAAGTCTACAAATGCTAGAAACGTAGGTTTGCCTTTCATTAATCTGTCTTCTAAGATATGTCGTAGGGTCAGTATTGCCTCACGTGATCCAACATTTCTACGGAATCCAAACTGATCTTCCCCGAGGTTGGCTTGTACCAGTTTTTCCATTCGTCCGTAAAGAATTGGTGTTAGTATTTCGCAGCTGTGACATATTAAACTGATAGTTCGGTAATTTTCACATCTGTCAACACCTGCTTTCTTTGGGATTGGAATTATTATATTTTTCTTGAAGTCTGAGGATATTTCGCCTGTCTCATACATCTTGCTCACTAGATGGTAGAGTTTTGTTAGGCTGTCAGTAGTTCTAATGGAATGTTGTCTACTCCCGGGGCCTCGTTTCGACTTAGGTCTTTCAGTGCTCTGGCAAACTCTTCACGCAGTATCATATCTCCCATTTCATCTTCATCTACTCCCTCTTCCATTTCTATAATATTGTCCTCAAGAACATCGCCCTTGTATACACCCTCTGTATACTCCTTCCACCTTTCTGCTTTCCCTTCTTTGCTTAGAAAAAAAAATAAAAATAAAAAAGTTAAAACGTGTGTGAAATCTTATGGGACTTAACTGTCAAGGTCATCAGTCCCTAAGCTTACACACTACTTAACCTAAATTATCCTAAGAACAAACACAAACACCCATGCCCGGGGGAGGACTCGAACCTCCGCCGGGATCAGCTGCACAGTCCATGACTGCAGCGCCATAGACAGCTCGCCTAATCCCGCGCAGCTAACTGGGTTTCCATCTGAGCTCTTGATATTCATGCAAGTGGTTCTCTTGTCTCCAAAGGTCTCTTTAATTTTTCTGTAGGCAGTATCTATCTTACCCCTAGTGATTCTACATCCTTACTTTTGTCCTCTAGCCATCCCTGCTTAGCCATTTTGCACTTTCTGTCGATCTAATTTTTGAGACGTTTGTATTCCTTTTTGCCTGCCTCATTTACTGCATTTTTATATTTTCTACTTTCATCAATTAAATTCCATATCTCTTCCGTTACCCAAGGATTTCTATTAGTCCTCACCTTTTTACCTACTTGATCCTCTGCTACCTTCACTGAGTATGTGGTGATTAATAATAAAATCAACACTATGCCTTTTTCTGCCCAAGTACCATTACATGCGAAAACCATTCTAAACATCTTTCTTGCATTTACAGCGTCTGATCTGCACCTGTTGACCAAAATTGGAACTACATTTTTTTTCAGCGTAAATCTGTTCCGCATTAACGCATTGCAATATCTACCAAGTTTCGCTGCCGTGCGATAATTAAGGACCTTTGTAGGTGGGTGCACTTTAATTACAAATTCCCAGTAGAATAACACTGACGTCGAGGGGACACTTTAACCGCTCTCTGTATAGGTGCTGTAGTCAGCTGTCATTAGCAACGAGATCTGTGCTCAAACACGGGTTGTTATTGAATCACCCTCGCATGTTAACGACCCCAGCTGCCTGACGAGCCGTTACCGACTGCCCAATGTGGAGGGCCACTGAGGCGGGGCAGTTGGCAGCCCTGGGCGCGGACAGGCAGCGCTGCGCAGCTACTGGTGCAGGAACTGTCACTGGCAGGCGAGCGTGGCCGGCGGCACGGCCCACGTGACGCGCCGCGACACGGACGTGCGGTTGCCGCGGCGCCGTAGCTCGTAGCTGCCGCCGCCGCCGCGGCCCTCGGCGGCGCTGCCGTCGCCGCAGGCACAGCCGCAGCGGCGCGGGGCGCAGACCCGGAAGAGCCGGCGGAAGGCCTGCCGGAACTTGCCTGCCAACAGGTGCGCGGCTCGGTGCCGCCTGGCCGCCACGACAAGGGGGCGCTGGAGCGACTGGCGCGCGTGCAAACCGTGGAGCATAGTCATGTAGGGAGTGAGCATTCGGAATTCCGTCTGCAAATCTCCTGCAGCTCAAGTCACGTGATTTTGGGACGGCACATCTTAACCCGTATAGCGCTCTGCGTATTTTGAGTGTCCCTACTTCGCTTATGTCATTCTTGGGAGTAAGTTGATGCTGTTAACAAGAAACGACAGTAAAGAATATGTATATATTGAGAGGCCATTGTCAGAACACGCAGGCTAGTGAACAGGGATCGACAAGAGCGTCGCGAACTTGCACCACTTATTGCCCGAGTCGCCCGTTTCTGAGTAAAAAATACCGTTCGAATAGTAAAAATGCAGCATTAAGTCTTTGAACAAGATCCTGAACATGGACTTTCCACGACAGTTTACTATCTATCTGAACACCTAGAAATTTGAACTGTTCAGTTTCACTAATCATATAACCGTTCTGCAAAATTAAAACGTCGTGTTTTCTTGAATTGTGCGTTATAATCTGTAAAATCTGAGTCTTACTGTGATTTAACGTTAATTTATTTTCTACAAGCCATAAACTTATGTCATGAATTGCACTATTTGAAACAGTGCCAATATTGCACATAAAATCCTTTACTACCAAGGTAGTGTCATCAGCAAACAGAAATATTTTAATATCGCCTGTAATAATAGAGGACATATCGTTTATGTAAATAAGGAAAAGGAGTGGCCCCAACACTGATCCCTGGGGCACCCCCCCCCCCCCCCCCCCCCCCATTTGACCGTGCCCTACTCAGACCCCACATCACAGCCATTCTCAACAACGTGAATAATGACCTTTTGCTATCTGTTATTAAAGTAAGAGGTGAACCAATTGTGAACTACTCCCTCCTGGATCACCTTCAGAAGTAACGTGAAACTTTGTATACCCGTTTTACAGACATCTTAACAATTTGATATCAGGAACTGAAGTGTGCTTGAAAATGTAAACAGCAATGCTACTGTGCTTTTCCGCCACAGTATCATTGCTTTGATTCTACTTTATTAACGTTTTTTTCGGCAACAGAATAAGAAGTGACAGCCAACAACATTTCTTTCTTTTTATGTTATACTTATTCATATTGTCGAATCTCTGTTCTAATTAATTACGTTGCAGTGCTGCGAAAGAAAATCGCATTTGGAACTATGAGACTGTGACAGTAAATACGGTATCGGTTGTCACCACCAGCTTGTACATTATTATTATTATTATTTTCGATTATTCCCATTTAAGAGAGCGTTTGAACTTGAATTCCTTTATGATGATTGTTTGTGTTTTTTCTGAGCCCAAATTTTCTTCATGTGTTCACTGTGTTGTTTCTTTCGCTCCGCTGTCCATTTGCATCCTGGTCTCTTCTGTGTTGTGGTGTCAAATTTATGTTTTTTGATGATGTTCCTGAATTCAGTTCTGTTTTCTGCATCGTTTACTGTTATTTGTGCTTGTCTGAGGTCCTCTTCAACTTCTTTTATCCATTTTGTTTTTCCCCTGCCTGAGTTGATGACTTTAAGAATTCGCTTTGAAATTCTGTTTTCATTCATCCTGTGGATATGTCCGTAGAACTGCATTCTTCTTTTCCTTACTGTATCTGTAATCTTGTCTGTGTATTTATATAATTCTGATGTTGGTCTCTTCTTCCAGATTCCTTGCTCTTGTATCGGGCCAAAAATTTTCCTGAGAATTTTCCTTTCTTGTTTCTCTATTTCTTTGATTTTAGTTTGCCCACCTATTTGTGTTGTTTCAGATGCATACAGTGCCTCCGGAAGTACGACAGTGTTGTAGTGCCTCAATTTTGCGTTAGTGGATATGGACTTTTTGTTATAATAGTTCCACGTGAGTTTATATGCTTTCTGTAATTTTTTTATTCTTTCCTCATTGGCCTTTAGGTTGATCCCTGATGGCTGAATGATTTCTCCCAGGTATTTAAAATGTGGTACTTGTATGATTTTCCCATGGGTTGTCACAATAGGCAATTTGTCTTGTGGCACTCTTTCTATGTACTGGGTTTTCTCATATGAGATTTGCAGGCCAGTTCTTTGTGCAATTTCGTGTAACTTCTCTATGGCGTTAGTGGCTTCTTTTCTATTATTTGTGAGGATTGCAAGGTCATCTGCAAAAGCTAAACACTTAACATTGAATCTATTATCTTTTCTAATGCCAATTTGGATTCCTTTGACTTCTTTTGCCCATGTCCTGATGATTTTTTCAAGAATGATATTAAAGAGTAATGGTGAAAGTCCGTCACCCTGTCGCACTCCAGTTTGGATTACAAATGGTTCCGAGATATCCCCCATAAATTTAACCTTGGAGACTGTGTCAGTTAATGTTTCCTGAATGATTGCTCTTGTCTTTCTGTCAATGCTGAATTCTTCCAGCGTCTTGCAGAGCACTACTCTGTCTATTGAGTCGTAGGCCTTTTTAAAATCTACAAAAGTAACCACTGTGTTTCGGGTGTTTCTCATCTGGAGAATCATTTTGAGATTCCAGATCTGCTCTATGCATGATCGTCCCTTGCGAAAACCAGCCTGGTATTCTCCTATTTGTGGGTCAGCTTGTTCTTCTAATCTATTCATGAGAACTTTTGATAGGATTTTATATGTGACCGGTACGAGTGAGATACCCCTGTAATTATTTGGTTCAGTTTTGTCCCCTTTTTTGTGGAGTGGATGGATGAGTGCGCATTTCCATTCAGAAGGGATCTGTTCTGTTTCCCAAATGTTTAATATGATTTTGTGAATTTTTCCTGTTAATCTTTCATCATTTAGTTTCCATAGTTCTGAAATAATTCCATCTTCTCCTGGGGCTCTATTGTTTTTCAGTGTCTTGATAATTTCTACAATTTCGTTGATGGTTGGCAGTTTAGCGTCAGGATTTGGTGTAGACGTCTCGTAGTGAATGTCCTCTGTAGGTCTTTCACAGTTGAGAAGTTTGTTGAAATAGTCTGCGAGGATTTGGCAGTTATTCTTCGTGTTAGTTTCTAGTGAACCATCCAGTTTCTTGAAGCAAAGATTGGGTGGCTGGTATCCTGCAATATGTTCTTTAAACGTCTTATAAAAATTCCTGGTGTTGTTCTTCTTAAAGTCTTGTTCTATCTCATCTAGTCGCCGTTTGTCATAATTTCGTTTTTCCCTCCGAATAGTTTTCGATGTTTGTTTTCGGATTACTAGAAATTGTTGCCATTTTTCTGATGTTTTGTGACTATTGAAGTTTTTCCAGGCATTGGTCCTTTCTTCTATTGCTTGGTCACATATTATATTCCACCACCTGTGTTTTCTCCTTTGTACATTATTATTTTTAATTTTTATTTATTTACCCCTCTGCATTTTATAGGCAAGTAAACTGTCTAAAACCATTTTTTCGACTTCTTATCAGAAAAGTAAAACTATACTCTGCCACAAAGTAAATAAATAAACAAATAAATAAAAATAAAAATAGCAAATACAAATTCAATGCTCGAATTTTGGAGAAATAAAAGAAGTGACAGTCAACATTTTTTTAAGTTTTCTATTTCACTGATTCATATTGTCGAATCTGTTCTAATTAATAACGTTACATTAAAAATGTATAGGGAACTGTCCCATGCAGAAATACTTAGATACATGCAAGGATTTGAGGACCTGCACAAAGTGGAGGAAATTAATCAGACTGGGATCATGCATAAATTTTATCTACTTACTAACAAAGCACCAATATGTATACACCCACTGGCAGTTTACTCACATACACTTGCAAATTTATCTAGCATTGTCTCGTAAGTATATGTTCATAAAACTGTAAAAATATCTTATAATGCAAGACTTTATAATACTGTGTCTCGATATTTTTCAACATATAATGTGCCTCATATCAATATGACTTCACAGTTATACATTTTCTGAAGAAACCTATGAAAAGTCACTGTCTGCCCTTCTCTTTACGTCCCTAGAAACGACAATACTGTGCCATAGCTGTAACTTAAACTCAAATGTGCAGAAACGTATATAAAACAAATCGGATACGTGTAAGTGTACGTTTCGCTGTTATTGCAAATTGTAGACAAGCAACGTCGTCCCGAAATTACTTGACTAGCCCGGTTTGAGGTTGAGAATAGGGGCACGCTACGCATACTGCATAGGTATAAATTCTCTATAGTGCAAACCAAAGACTCAAGCAGGCAGCTCACCTCTCTCACTATCAATATATTTCCTCTCGCGGGAATCATTGGTAGCAGCATGCTTGAACGAAATCCTCTCCGCTTTCGAGACGCGACAAATCGAACAAAATCTCCGGGCTTTCGTTAGTCACATCTATAATATTAATCTGCGACTCATTAGAAGGAAGACTGGGGTTTAAAATCCCATTGATAACGAGTCTACAGACAGAGATTATACGTTAACGGAGGACTTACACCATTTACGTTTAGGGCCAGAGACTGTTACACAGTACTGGTGTAATTTAGCCATTTTGTACTATAACTTGGAATATGCCATTTCAAGGCAACGGCGCACTGAACATTTATACATCACTCTTATCATTAAATGTCAGTTAATGATGCATCAAGCCTTCGAGAGAAAGTATGATAATTAAGACCATACCCGAAATTACTGCGACACAATCGTAGCGAAATGGAGAAAACCGCAGACTGCGGTATGGAAGGCTATCTGGTTCACGTGCAGCTGCATGCGAGTTTGTGTGTGTGTTTGTTTTCTTTCACCTTAGCGCTGTTAACACGTTCTGAGACATTCTTGTAAATGTAATACAAGTACGTTCTTCGATATTCAATGTTATTTACATTTCCATCTGATTACAATACGACAGATGGAACAAATATTTGGCTGTTTATTTCCGAATATGTGTCGATTTAGGAATGTCTGGCGGGAACCTAAGAGGACAGCTTAAATTGCTGCGGGTGAAACGAGGAGCAATATATTTCATCTTCTTCCATGTCACAAATAATCCGCTGTTTTTTCCGAATATGTGACGGTTTCCCGGAGTGTGGTTGGGTAGGAAGCTAAGAGGACACCTTAAATTACTGCGGGCGAAACGAGCAGCATTATTACTTGTCACAAACATTTGGCTGTGTGCAAAGACTTATACGCTCAAAATAGGTGGTTGGCTGTTTATTTCGTAGCGCAAGCAAAGATCATGAAGAGACAGACACTTTACGTTACGGCCAATGCCAGTTCTTGCCACGAACCTGATGTGCGACGACATCTACCCATACACCACAGTATAATCAGCAAACTGCCGCAGATTGTTGCTACCTCTGGTCGTCAGATCATTTAGACCAGGGATTCCCAAAGGGGTCGATATCGGTTTCCTAGGGGTCGACATAAACAAAAACTGATTTTGGGGGTCGACGAGGTCTAAAAATCGACCGCTATTAAATTAACACAATATTTAAAACTGTCTACTAACTTAAAGCATTACTAATTCTCACTCTGTCTTCTTTTATTGACCTAAGTCAGAATGAAAAATAACAACAACAAAAAATGGCTCTGAGCACTATGGGACTCAACTGCTGTGGTCACCAGTCCCGTAGAACTTAGAACTACTTAAATCTAACTAACCTAAGGACATCACACACACTCATGCCCGAGGCAGGATTTGAACCTGCGACCGTAGCAGCAGCGCGGCTCCGGACTGGAGCGCCTAGAACCGCACGGCCACCGCGGCCGGCTGAAAAATAACATTCTGTAGCAGCTGCTTTAAGTTAGCGGACCATTATGAATAAGGGGGTTGATCTTAAAAGTAGGTAATTTGGCCATGGGGGTCTGAGGTAACAGTTCATTTTGGAAAACGGGTCACTTGTCCAAAGTAGTTTGGGGATCCCTGATTTAGACAGACAGAGAATAAGAGCAGTCCTATAACACTTCCCTGGTGCACTCCTGACGATATTTATGTCTCTGATGAATTCCCGCTGTCAAGGACAGGGTTCTGTTACTTAAGAAGTTTTCTAGCCACTCCCATATTTATTTTATTTTATTAGTCTTGTTCAGTAGCACCAAATTGAGGGTCAAACCTCCAAGGTCATGGAACGTGTCAGTACATAAAACGACAACATGAAAGTAATAACAGATCAAATTTGAAAGCGCTTGGATTACTGCTAAGATTTTTGAATTCTTGTGGTAGTTTATTGAAAATGGATGCAGCAGTATACCGTACATCTTTCTGCACAAGAGAAAGAGTCAAGGAAGTGTGATATAAATGCATATTGGATTTATGCCTAGTATTGAGTGAAAGCTGTTAATTCTTGGGAGTAAGTTGATACTGTTAACAAGAAACGACAGTAAAGAACACGCAGGCTGGTAACAGGGATCGACAAGAGGTTCGTGAACTTACACCACTTACTGCCCGAGTCGCCCATTTCTGAGTAAAAAATATCCATTGAGAATACCGTTAGAATAGTAAAAATGCAGTATTAAGTCTTTGAACAAGATCCTGAACATGGACTTTCCACAACAGTTTACTATCTATCTGAGCACCTAAAAATATGAACTGTTCAGTTTCACTAAACATACACCCATTTTGCAAAATTAAAACGTGTTTTGTTGAATTGTGTGTTATAAACTGTAAAAACTGAGTCTTGCTGTGATTTAACGTTAGTTTATTTTCTACAAGCCATAAACTTATATCATGAATTGCACTATTTGAAACAGTACCAATGTTGCACATAAAATCCTTTACTACCAAGCTAGTGTCATCAGCAAACAGAAATATTTTAATATCACCTGTAATACTAGAGGACATATCGTTTATGTAAATAAGGACAAGGAGAGGCCCCAACACTGATCCCTGGGACAGCATCCATTTGACTGTGCCCTACTCAGACCCCACATCACAGCCATTCTCAACAATGTGAATAATGACCTTTTTCTGTCTGTTATTAAAGTAAGAGGTGAACCAATTGTGAACTACTCCTGTATTCCATAATGGTCCAACTTATGGAGCAATATTTTGTGATCAACACAATCAAACGCCTTAGTTAAATAAAAATATATGCCTAGCATTCCATCCAGTACCTCACAGAGAAAAGAGAACACAGCATTTTCGGTTTTTAAACCACTTCCAAAAACCAACTGTACATTTGATAGAAAATTATGTGATATCAAATGATCAATTATCCTTACCTACGCAACCTATTCAGTAACTGTAGCAAACACCGATGGTATAGAAATAGTTCTAAAATTGTATCCATTACCCCTTTCTCCCTTTTATAAAGCGGCTTTCTACTAAGTGCTTTAATCGTTCTGAAACTGACCATTCTCAAAACCGAAATTACAAATATGGCTAAGTACAGGACTAAAATGTGCAGAACAGCACTTTAATATTCTGCTAGCTACTCCATCATATCCATGAGAGTCCTTAGTGTACAGTGATTTAATTATTGACTCTATCTCCCACTTGTCAGTATCACAGAGGAGTATTTCAGACATAAATCTCGGAAAGGAATTTTCCAAGAGAGTTATACGATTCCCTGTAGAAACTAAGTTTTTATTTAATTCACCAGCAATGCTCAGAAAGTGATCGTTAAATACTGTACACATATCTGACTTACCAGTAACAGAAATATTTTTACTACGAACTGACATTATATCGTCGACCTTTTGCTGTTGATCAGTTAGTTCCTTCACGACTGACCATATGGTTTTAATTTTATCCTGTGAATTAGCTATTCTATTTGCGTACCACATACTCTTTGCCTTCCTGATAACATTTTTAAGCACCTTACAATACTGACTGTGATGTGCTACTGTAGCTCGATCGTGACTACTTCTAAAATTTTGAAATAATTTCAGCTTTTTTTACATGATTTCCTTGTCCCACCCTGTTTAGAACGTTCGAATGGGAAGCAACTTTCAAAGAGACGAGAAGTGTTAAGGAAAGCATGGTACTGTATTTGTCATCTATGGTACCGACACTATAAACATTATGCCACTCTTCTTCCTTAACAAGGTTTAAAAAAGTCTCCATTGTCGTTGGATTAGCTTTTCTACGTAGTTTGTAATTATATACAACATTTGTTTGAGCACAAAAAACTTTTAGTTTTAGAATTTGTGTATCATGGTCTGAAAGGCTATTCACCCTTTTCTAATAGAATCTAGTAATGAAGAATGAATAAAAATATTGTCTCTGGCTGCGTTACTGTTCCCCTGCCCATTGTTGGAAAAACACTGTCTGCGGCAGATCATATGAATTTAGGAGATCTTCCAACATCCTTTATCTTGCACAGTCACATACAAAATTAATGTTGAAGTCACCACATATAATTAATTTTGGGTACTTACTGTAAAGTGAACCAAGAAATGTTCTGAAGCTAGAGTTATGGGACCTATAAACAACAACAACTAGAAGTATAGTTTCACTACATTCAACTGCCTCCGCACAATATTCAAATACCTGTTCAGTGCGGTGCCGAGATACGTCTACGTACTAAAATGGAATACTGCTTTTTACGTACATGACCACTCCCTCACTCCGCAAAAAACTTGAAAAACAGCCAGGTAATTTGTATCCTGGTACAGCGAGCCTCTGAATTTTCAAATTATTCAAATGGCGCTCCGATATACCAATAATGTCAGAGTAAACATCTATAAGCAGTTTACTAACTTCATCTCTAATACTTCTTATATTTTGATGAAATATACTAATTCCTTCACTATTTGGAAACCAGATTTCCTTTGAAGGCCATTCCTGTGTTAGATGGACTTCCTTTAAGCAGGGATATCTATCAGCTGACTTCAGTCTATAAAGGATGCAGCTCTAACACCAACAACCACAGGAATTTTCTCATAAGTGATCCCACCACCCACTACACTGTCAGCTATAAGCTTTGCCAGCCCCCCTTCCCATACCTGTTGATGTGCAGACCATGCCTAGTGAAACCTGATCTGTTGATGGACTCGACTGGCACCACTGCAATGTGAGCCACGTCCTCCGCCATCAGCGCCTTCTCCAGCCCCATGTTAATACGCCTAACAGCCACTTTAAGATGAGGCTGACCATGACGCTGAAACAGTTGCACGAAGTGCACATTTGTGCCACCAGTTTGGGTAGATATCTTTACCAGGTCACCACCTACATAATATTTCTCGTCCCTATCAAGACTATTTCCAGCTCCACCCACAATCACTACCTGATCCTCTTTCGTAAAATTCCTGTACATCTCCCCTATGCTAACAGTCACCTAAGCTATCCCTATAGTAGGCTTCACAATGCTGGTGACCTGGTACTCAATCGCCAACACTTCCTGCAACTGCTCGTCCGCACATTTTCCCTGCGGACTACCTAGCAGCAGAACATTCTTCTCTGTTAGAATTTGCAGCTGACTTAGGCTTCCTAACTGCTGAGGACTGCTGCATGTTTCCTACAACTACAGCTACAAGACTCCTCTCCACTAAACTCTGACAGTTGGTCAAATCTATTAGTAATACGCAAAGTACAGCTGTCTGAATATCTGGGAACGTATTCCGTATGTTCGTACCTTCATTAAAAGCCTGCAATGGGGTACCGTGTCAAACACTTTCCGGAAATCTAGGAATGTGGAATGTGCCTATTGCATACATGGTCCTCAGAAGATCGTGTGAGAAAACGGATAGCTGAATTTTGCGCCAGCGATGCTTTCTAAAACAACGCTGATTGTGGACTGAATCTTTTCCATATCGACATATATACTCCGCTAGCTTCCAAGCGGTGTGTGGCGGAGGGCACAATTCGCGCCAAACTCATATTCCCCCCCCCCCCTCCCCCTCAGTTCCACTCGCGGATCGCTTGAGGAAAAAACGACTGTCTGAACGCCTCAGTGCGAACTCTTATTTCCCTTATCTTTTAATGGTGATCATTGCGCGATTTGAAAGTTGGTGGTAATAATATATGCTCTACATCCTCGGTGAAGATCGGATTTCGGAATTTAGTGAGTAGCCCCTTCTGTTTATCGCGCCGTCTATCTGTAAACCGAGCGAGGTGGCGCAGTGGTAGCACACTGGACTCGCATTCGGGAGGACGACGGTTCAATCCCGTCTCCAGCCATCCTGATTTAGGTTTTCCGTGATTTCCCTAAATCGTTTCAGGCAAATGCCGGGATGGTTCCTTTGAAAGGGCACGGCCGATTTCCTTCCCCGTCCTTCCCTAACCCGAGCTTGCGCTCCGTCTCTAATGACCTCGTTGTCGACGGGACGTTAAACACTAACCACCACCACCTATCTGCAAGTGCGTCCCACTTGACACTCTCTATTAGACTTGTAACGCTCTCGCGATGGCTAAATGTACCAGTCACGAATCTTGCCGCTCTTCTTTGGACCTTCTCAAACTCTTGAATCAGACGCAACTGGTAAGGGTCCCATACGGACGAACAATACTCCAAGGCTGGACGAACTAACGTATTGTAAGGCCCGCCCGGTTGGCCGTGCGGTCTAACGCACTGCTTTCCGGGCGGGAAGGAGCGCCTGGTCCCCGGCACGAATCCGCCCGGCGGATTTTTGTCGAGGTCCAGTGAACTGGCCAGTCTGTGGATGGTTTTTAGGCGGCTTTCCATCTGCCTCGGCGAATGCGGGCTGGTTCCCCTTATTCCGCCTCAGTTACACTATGTCGGCGATTGCTGCGCTTACAAGTTCTCCACGTACCCGTACACCTACATTACTCCACCACGCAAACATACGAGTTACACTCGTCTGGTATGAGACGTTCCCTGGGGGGTCCACCGGGGACTGAACCGCTCAATAACCCTGGGTTCGGTGTGGGGCGGCTAAGGGGTGAAGTGGGCTGCAATAGTCGTCGTGGGGTTGTGGACCACTGCGGCTGCGGCGGGGAAGGAGCATCTCCGTCGTTTCTAGGTCCCCGGTTAACATACAATACAATGCAATACAACGTACAGTAAGCTATTTCGTTTGTTGAAGGACTGCATCGCTTCAGGATTCTACCAATAAACCCCAATCTAGAGTTCGCCTTACCCGTTACTTGTGTAATCTGATTATTCCATTTGAGATCTCCGTCTCAAGGAAATTTATTGTATTCGAACTGAGAATACCTTCAAACCGATGTTAAGGACATTGGCCCGTAACTTAGTAGGTCTGCTTTTTCACCCTTCTTGTATGCAGGAGTCACCTACGATTTTTTCCAGTTGCTTGGGACATTGGGTCGAGCGAGACATCCACGATAGTAGCATTTGCCTTGAGAGATTTACGGAAAACATGAAAAACCTAAATGTGTGTCGCGGCCAGGATGCTGAAATGCCAGCCTCCTGAATCCCAGTCCGTTGTTCTACTACACTCCACCTCGCTTAAAGTGTTGAGTATGGCACTTTCAAACTATATCTCTAATATTCTATTCTTGAGTTCCGCATGGGAAAAATAAACATCTAACTCTGTGTCTGTGCTATCTGATTTCTGTTATTTCTTCATGATAGTCGTTCCTCTGTATTTACGAAGCAGCAAGGAAAGAAGTGGCTGAGAAAGGAATGAGACAGAGGTTTAGTCTTTCCGCTGTGTTATTCAGTCTGTACATTGATCAAACAATGAAGGAAAACGAAGGAGAAACTGGAAAAAGGAATTAAAATTCAAGGAGCAGAAATAAAAATTTTGCAGTTTTCTCATGACATTGCAGTTCTGTCAGAGATGGCAAAGTATTTGCTAGTGCAGTTGAACGGAATGGATAGTGTTTCGAAAAGATGTTATAAGATGAGTGAAATAAGGGGAATGTTGGTAGAATTAGAGCCCAAAGTGAGGCACTAAAAGTAGGTGATGAGATTTGTTATTAGGTTGCTGCATAAGTTCGTAGCGTTTTTGTTTTGAATGTTGGTATTCCTGTTGCTATGGGTTTATTTATCGATTGTCAGTTCTTATTTGTATTGTAGTGAACTGGGATTATTGCACTGTCGTGCGACATTTGCGTGCAATTCCGAAGGCTCAAAAATCGGGTCTGTGGGCACCGCTTGCTCTAAACGAAAATCACAAAAATCAGTGGGTGTTTGTATGTGCATCTCTGCTTGCTCGATAGCAGTTGGATTGTGAATAACACCGCCTACTCCTATTCTGTATCGTTATTGGTGACGATAAATGGTGTCGTTATCCTAATACACCGAAAAGAAAGGAATGGTTGAGCCCAGACAAAGCAGAAACTCTCCGTTCAACGACCAGCGCGCATCCACAAAAGATAATGTTAGGCATTTGGTAGAACAGCGACGGTGTGGTGTACTACGAATTGTAACCAACACAGATGACATTTACTGGCAAGAACTGGTCGTCTTGCAGACATAGTCCAAGTACAACGACCAGGAAGGGTGCGTGAAGTGATGCTACATCACGACAACTCCCGCCCGCACTCTGATAGAGTGACAGAAAGTACTATACAGGAGTCGGGTTGGGAAGTCACTCCACATTCACTTTATTCACCTGATCTTGCGCCCTCAAACTTTCACCTTTCTCGCTCTCTAACGAACAACCTTCAATGAACTCCTTTCTGGATGAAAATGCGCTCCGAACATGGCTCGACGAATTCTTCGCCTCAAAATCACTTGATTTCTACAGTTGCGGAATCAAAATGCTACCCCAATGTTGGCAGACTGTTGTAAATAGTGAAGGGGACTATATTATTGATGACTTAAGTCTCTGTTATGTCTCCAATATTTGGAGATCAAAATAACTGACGGTGGCCGAAGTAGAGAGAATATAAAAGGCAAACTGACAATAGCAAGGAAAGTGTTTCTGAAGAAGAGAAACTTGTTAACATCCAATACAAGTTTAAGTATTAGACAGTCTTTTCTGAAGGTATTAACATGGAGTGTAGCTTTGTACGACAGTGACACGTGGACGATAAGCAGTTCAGAGAACAGAAGCTTCCGAAATATAGTGCTAGACAAGAATGTCTAAAATTAAATTGGCAGAACGAATAACTAATATTGAAGTACTGAACCGAATTTGGACAAAAAAGAAATTTTTATGGTACAACTTGACTAAAAGAAGGGATCTTTTGATAGGACACGTCCTGAGGCATCAAGAAATCGTCAATTTGGTAATGTAAGAATGTGTTTGCGTGTGTGTTTGGGGGGCGGGGGGGGGGGGGGAAAGGTAAAAATTGTAGAGGGAGACTGAGGATTGGATGCAGTAAGCAGATTGAAATGGATGTAGTGTGCAGCAGCTGTGCAGAAATGAAGAAACTTTCACAGGGTAGACTAGCATGGATAACTTCATCAAATGAGTCTTCGGATTGAAGTCCTCAACAAAAACATCCAGACGTTCCCGAAATTTGAATTTCACTCACAAAAGGTTGGTTGGTTGTTTGGGGAAGGAGACCAGACAGCGTGGTCATCGGTCTCATCGGTTTAGGGAAGGAATTCGGCCGTGCCCTTTCAGAGGAACCATCCCGACATTTGCCTGGAGTGATTTAGGAAAATCACGGAAAACCTAAATCAAGATGGCCGGACGCGGGATTGAACCGTCGTCCTCCCGAATGCGAGTCCAGTGTCTAACCACTGTGCCACCTCGCTCGGTCACAAAAGGTTAAGAGTTCACTGAAGTACTACCGGATTCCCCCTTACACACTCTTCTTGCATGAGTTTGGCAAGTGACTGCGAACCGAGTGGCCTAATTAGTTATTGGAGAGCATACAGGGGTTGGACAAAAATATGGAAACACGCGAGAAATGCATGCTTGAACGTAAATACAGATGCTAGCCAAGCCTGTTGCATCTGACCACGACTGGCATCTGTGCAGCGTCCTCAATACATTGCAAGTGTCAGTCGAGGTCAGAGCAGTGATATAAGAGGGTTGGAACTTTAATAGTGGCAACTATTTATTTACAGCTTGTACAAAATAGTCAAGTGTTTCATAGTTTTACTGACCTTCAAAGTAGTCACCAGTATTGTGCATAACCCGTTGCCAGCGATATGGAAGTCGTAGGATAGTCTTAGCACTGCCAGTTGTATTGACAGTTCGAGCGACGCGGTCTATTGTCCGACGAATTTGTAGCACTTCTGAAGCGTCTGCCGTGAAGTATTTCCTTCAGTTTAGAAATCGAGTTGAACTCACGATGGCTTAAGTCAGGGGGGTGCAGTAGGTGGCATAGCACTTAACAGTCCCATCGGTCAAACAAATCAGTAATAGCTTGCACTGTACGTGCTTGAGCACTGTCCTGCAAAATGATGGTCAGGTCCTGCAGAAATTGTCATCACTTCTGTCTCTATGCTGTTCATTTTTGGAACACAACCTACGACCAGCTTCATTTCCATAACATTGCCCTCTATATACGCCTTCCATCTTTCTGCTTTCCCTTCTTTGCTTAAAACTACACTCCTGGAAATGGAAAAAAGAACACATTGACACCGGTGTGTCAGACCCACCATACTTGCTCCGGACACTGCGAGAGGGCTGTACAAGCAATGATCACACGCACGGCACAGCGGACACACCAGGAACCGCGGTGTTGGCCGTCGAATGGCGCTAGCTGCGCAGCATTTGTGCACCGCCGCCGTCAGTGTCAGCCAGTTTGCCGTGGCATACGGAGCTCCATCGCAGTCTTTAACACTGGTAGCATGCCGCGACAGCGTGGACGTGAACCGTATGTGCAGTTGACGGACTTTGAGCGAGGGAGTACAGTGGGCATGCGGGAGGCCGAGTGGACGTACTGCCGAATTGCTCAACACGTGGGGCGTGAGGTCTCCACAGTACATCGATGTTGTCGCCAGTGGTCGGCGGAAGGTGCACGTGCCCGTCGACCTGGGACCGGACCGCAGCGACGCACGGATGCACGCCAAGACCGTAGGATCCTACGCAGTGCCGTAGGGGACCGCACCGCCACTTCCCAGCAAATTAGGGACACTGTTGCTCCTGGGGTATCGGCGAGGACCATTCGCAACCATCTCCATGAAGCTGGGCTACGGTCCCGCACACCGTTAGGCCGTCTTCCGCTCACGCCCCAACATCGTGCAGCCCGCCTCCAGTGGTGTCGCGACAGGCGTGAATGGAGGGACGAATGGAGACGTGTCGTCTTCAGCGATGAGAGTCGCTTCTGCCTTGGTGCCAATGATGGTCGTATGCGTGTTTGGCGCCGTGCAGGTGAGCGCCACAATCAGGACTGCATACGACCGAGGCACACAGGGCCAACACCCGGCATCATGGTGTGGGGAGCGATCTCCTACACTGGCCGTACACCACTGGTGATCGTCGAGGGGATACTGAATAGTGCACGGTACATCCAAATCGTCATCGAACCCATCGTTCTACCATTCCTAGACCGGCAAGGGAACTTGCTGTTCCAACAGGACAATGCACGTCCGCATGTATCCCGTGCCACCCAACGTGCTCTAGAAGGTGTAAGTCAACTACCCTGGCCAGCAAGATCTCCGGATCTGTCCCCCATTGTGTATGTTTGGGACTGGATGAAGCGTCGTCTCACGCGGTCTGCACGTCCAGCACAAACGCTGGTCCAACTGAGGCGCCAGGTGGAAATGGCATGGCAAGCCGTTCCACAGAACTACATCCAGCATCTCTACGATCGTCTCCATGGGAGAATAGCAGCCTGCATTGCTGCGAAAGGTGGATATACACTGTACTAGTGCCGACATTGTGCATGCTCTGTTGCCTGTGTCTATGTGCCTGTGGTTCTGTCAGTGTGATCATGTGATGTATCTGACCCCAGGAATGTGTCAATAAAGTTTCCCCTTCCTGGGACAATGAATTCACGGTGTTCTTATTTCAATTTCCAGGAGTGTAGTTTTCCATCTGTGCTCTTGATATTAATACAAGTGGTTCTCTTTTCTCCAAAGGTCTCTTTAATTTTCCTGTAGGCAGTATCTATCTTACCCCTAGTGATACAAGCCACTACATCCTTACATCCTCTTGCCACCCCGTCTTAGCCATTTTGCACTTCCCGTCGATCTTGTTTTTGAGACGTTTGTATTCTTTTTTGCCTGCTTCATTTACTGCATTTTCATATTTTCTCCTTTCTTCAATTAAATTCAAAATCGCTTCTGTTACCCAAAGATTTCTACTACCCCGCGGCTTTTTACCTACTTCATTTTCTGCTGCCTTCAGTATTTCGTCTCTCAAAGCTACCCCTTCTTCTTCTACTGTATTTCTTTCACCTGTTCCTGTTAATCGTTCCCTAATGCTTTCCTTCAAACTCTCTACAACCTCTGGTTCTTTCAGTTTATACAGGTCCCGTCTTCTTAAATTCACACCTCTTTGTAGTTTGTTCAGTTTTACTCCACAGTTCATAACCAATAGATTGTGGTCAGAGTCCACAGCTACCCCTGGATAATAATTGAAAACCTGGTTCGTAAATCTCTGTCTTACCATTATATAATCTATCTGTCTCCAAGCCACTTCCACGTATACAACCTTCTTTCATGATTCTTAAACCAGATTCTTGCTCTGTGCAAAATTTTACCAGTCGGCTTCCTCTTTTATTCCTTATCCCTATTCCATATTCACCTTCTACTTTTCCTTCTCTTCCCTTTCCTACTAGATATCTTTAAGTGCACACTGTATGCTCAGAACTGAAAAGTGCGACGTGACGTGATCGACAGGCGTAGTAGGGGTGTTGCAGAATACATATGCTCATATCTTCACCGGATTTTCGCTATGGATTTGATTTCACGATCGATCGGACCATTTCTTTAAAAATAAAAAAAAGGTGCCCTTGTGCATCACTGTTTTGGCGAGATCGCACCAATACAGCTTAGCTTGTGCTGTAGAGGAGTTTAAGGTCAAATTTTCTATCTTTCACAATTAGGAATATCTTATACTATGGTTTATTATTGTTTTAATTTATCTTTGCAAAGTAAATGACAAAGCAAATTACAAACGTGATTTTCCTTCGAAGAACAACGTGTCCATCAACCAAATGAATAACCAGATTTGGAGATCTCAGCTTTTGACTGATACTATGAATTATGAAGTCACTGCTGGTATTATATTAATTAAGCCTGTGCAAAGTTGTGCCAGGTGTTTGACACTGGAATTCTTACCAAGTAGCTTTGTGTTGAATCCATGGGTGCTGCAGTCCATATTTATACTACAGGTGCATTCGTATAATGTTTTTATTCCCTCTCTTAAAATTCTGGAGAAGAGGACAGCTTGTGAAAGTGGACTGTGTATGTCCCTTGATTTGTGGATAGCCTCTCAGTCTTTCCCTAGTCGACTGGTGTGCTTGAAAATTGTAGGAAAAGAATTTTTGTGGAGAACAGACTTACTCTTCCCAATCAAGTGTAAAATTGTTTAAGAACAGTAATTCGAGCGGATAGTGATTTTTCTTTTGTCAGTCTATGCCTCGTGGCGTTCTAAGTGTTCTGGAGGCTTCACTCTTTTGTAATTAATGTATGTCCATGCTGTTGCATTTGTTCTCATGAATCATGTTGTGAATTAGTTATTGACTAAACACGTAAGTACACCAATACTTCTTACTTCAGCTGATAGTTGCTGATACAAGTGTCATATTTGTGACTGTAAGTGAAATGAGTAGCAGGAGCAGATTAAAATAGTCACAGAAGGTATTGTTTTTCGTAATATGTGACCTTTATGAAAGTATGTATTATGTCTATGGTGGGACTCAGTAATTTGTTAAAGATCGTATGCAGGTGGATTTTTTTTTTTACCTTTAGAGCGTTAAACATTGTCCGAGACACTGTTTTTCATTCTTTTCTGTTAGGAAGGTAACAGCAAACGTTATACAAGTGGTAATGGCTGTAAAGATTGTAAAAATCCAGTATTTTGAACATATTACATGAGACAGTAGTTGGCATGCGCTTATTGTAACTTTATACTTATTTGTAGATGGGTAGATCACATAGCTAATGAGGAGGTATTGAATGGAATTGGGGAGAAGAGGAGCTTGTGGCACAACTTGACTAGAAGAAGGGATCGGTTGGTAGGACATGTTCTGAGACATCGAGGGATCACCAATTTAATATTGGAGGGCAGCGTGGAGGGTAAAAATCGTAGAGGGAGACCAAGAGATGAATATACTAAGCAGATTCAGAAGGATGTAGGCTGCAGTAGGTACTGGGAGATGAAGAAGCTTGCACAGGATAGAGTAGCATGTAGAGCTGCATCAAACCAGTCTCAGGACTGAAGACCACAACAACAACTTATTTGTATGCATGAAAACTGTAATTTATTAGTACAGATGGGTAGAGGACAACTGTCGAATGCATGTGTGAGCGCATATTGTCTATGTGCTGACGCATCACGCAGCACAAGGCTGAGAAGAGCCGTCCATATTAGCGAAGCTACAATTTCACATTGCGCCGGAGCACTTTGTGACGTTTTAGATATATTTCAGTGTGATGCGGCCACGTTAAGTTTATGTATTTGTATGCTTTGATGCTGCATTAGGTTCTGTGTGAAACTGGTGACGTTAGAGAAAATGTGTCAGGAGTCCCACACTAGTGAGTATTTACAATCGGAGACACGGATGCCATTTTCTTTTAAAATAGTGCAGGAGAAATAGATTTAGGCATGATAAAGTTCATTTGTATGTTAGAGGTTAAGGATAGATCAGAATAGCTTAAGTGCACGCTTACAAAGAGTTAGGTAAACAAATGTTTTGTTTTATTTTTATTTTATTTTATTTTACTTTATTATTATTATTATTATTATTCAAGTTCATTGGCATGGCTCACACAGCTCGTATTATAACACCTAAATAAATCCCTGAAAATGCGAGAGGCCTTCAAAGATGGTTAGTGTTTACCTTGTATTTCATGATCACAGGTGGTGCAATGTAATGGTATGCACTGATTTTTTAAACTGTTAGTACGTGAACCGACTGAGAACGACATTTTTGTGTATCATCTATGATCTTGTGTTGGTAACCATTCCATCCTGTTCGACCGACGTCCCGGCTTAAGGTACTCTGATATTGAGTGTCTAAATTACGTGGATGAGTCAATAAAAAAAATAGCAAACGACAGAATACGGAATGTCTTTTTGCATTTCGCGTCTACACGTATCTAGATGTCGCGTGGAAAATAGCCGATACACACCATTCCGCAGCCATGATTAACCCGATTAGAAAAAAGCGATTTTTGTTAGCCGAGGGACTGTCTGCAGAGCACGCCCATAGAGCAGTTCGTCCCGTATATGGTTAGAAGTGTATTTAATGGAAATTTTCGTTGAATTTGGACAAGAATTCAGCGAAGTGCATTTAAATTACAAACAAGGAGCGTCTTGACCGCCATGGTTCTCCAGCGGTGGCTCACTGTTTCCCCGTCTAGGGGTATTTTGCTACCCTCAGGGCACATCGGTCTTGTGGGTTGCGGCAATTTAAGGAACTAAATAAACTTGTTATACCTCGAGAGGTCATTCGTTAGATGCAACTGCCACAAGAATTCTACGCGGAAGGTTTTTAACGCTTCGTCGAGCGTTGGGTAAGTGATTAAGTTTACGAGGGGATTATGTTGAAAAGTAAAATAAATTTCAGGCTGCTATACGCGGCTCTCATGTCTGTATTCTAGTTTGCGCCTTATCTATTGACTCACCCTCATGTTTTCTTGTCTATGTAATGTAGTATATGGGTTGTTACAACGTTATTTCAAGTTTTTTTCTATGCATACGTTTAGTTTATAATCTTTATTGACACCATTACATATCCTATTTTGTTTGATAAGTGTGAAGTGATGTTTAATTTCTTTTGCAGTATGTTTCACATGGCTTCTAAACCATCCCATGCGTTATGTGTTTCTTCTTCTGTAATTTAACCATAACTGAAAAATTTATGTTCCTAGCGTGTTACTTAGATGTTTATCCTTGTAAGTTTTTATGCATGTCACATCAGGGTTACTTATGAGTGGTTAAGGACTTTTCTTGTATGAACTTGTCACATTTTGGGTAAAAATAGTAACTGTATTACCTATAAACACTGCTAAGCAAGCAAATGATTTGTACTATGCTTTTGGAAGTGCATACATGTTTTTTTAATGAATAGGAAGTGGGTGCAATAGATAGGGCACCTTACTATGACTCTTAATCTGATGTACAAAAAGCTTAAAAAACTATGACAAGAAGCCACGTAGTAATTTGCAGCTCAACACACTGGAGGAAAGAGATCTAGTTAAGGCGTGCCTTGTTACCGTGAGACTTATCACTAGCCACAAAAAATGGACAGATGTTGTGCACAATTGTTGAGCTTCGCAGTGGAAGGTGCGTGCTGCTTGAAGACAGCTGACGTGGGCCACCAAATTCCCAAAGGCTTGGGAAACTTGCGCGAGAAACTTCAAGACCTTGCTGTTAAGTTGCAGACTTCTTGGCGACTCAGGAACACAGAAAAAAGACACTTGGACGCATTCACAGACTTTTGTTAAGAAAATAGACGTATAAGCTGCTAAGGCACTCACTGTAGGCTGAGAGGCTGCCAGTACGACTCTTGTTGTGACACGAGGTTCGCCATGGAAAACAATTGGAGCTTATATACACTAGACTGATTGCTGATGATGGGATGGGAAGCCCATCCACAGGTAAATGATAATTTAGGGAATTTTCGAAGCAGAATCGAATATGTTGGCCCCCCTGTGACCAAACCTGGCCAGTGACGATTTCCAATGTCAATAATTCATTAGGGAAGTACTGCAAATTCCGCCTACAAATCGAAAGATGATACGACAGGAAATTCAACACCCTGAAGGTTGCGAAGAAGGGAAAGAGACAAAAACTCCTGAGCGTGAGTGCTTGGGGGAGTCATATTGAGTCTGATTGTGGGGCAGATTCTCATTATCTTTCTGCTTTCGGATTGTGATACTTTTTTTCGAATTTGTTCTGTTAATGTTATAAGGGTAATTGTACGATAGGTTATTTTGGCACTATGTATAGCTCTTTCGGGCAAAGGAAATATGAATTTCGTTTTATTGTAAGTGGTTTACTTTTTTATTTATTGAAGTATGGGTGCTTAATCAAATAACTGTTAAACTGAGCCCCATGTCTGCATAATCCTCGGCCTAAATTCCAAGCTTGATAGGCAGATTTACCATGGGAAGGGAGAATGCTTAGCTACAGGAAAAAATTGCTAGCAAATAATTAGGTTGATTAGACAAGGGATTCAAGTTGGCCATTGCTGACTAATTGTACATAGAAAAATTTAAGTGCTCTACAGGGAACTTCCCTTCTACTGTGGAACACTTTGATACTAGACCCCACCCAAGGTCCTTGGACATTTGTTGGGAAATCATGCAGGACTTAACTTGCATGCTGAAACAATGACCATTTGCAAGGGTCATGGCTGACTGCTAGCTGCCCCCCCCCCCCCCTCCATCGAAACACATGGTACCATTAAAAAAATGGCCACACAAACCTTGACAGTAATCCAAACTTGCGGAGTAACCATGGGGCCCAGGGAATACCACGAAATGGCTGGCCAGATCATCACGAACCCTCGCCATGTTTCCTTCCTGGGACGTAAACTCGACCAGGAGTTGGAAACAGTGTGAAACGAGACTCGTCCGACCGAATGAATTTCTTCTGTTACTCCACATTTCACGTTTTATTGCTTTGGCACCACTTTTCCTGTTATGTTTGTTTGCAACACTGATGAGTGGTTTTGGAATTCCAGCTCGTCCTCCAGTTCCTTGCCTATGGAGTTCCCTTCGTGCTGTTTTGATGATGACAGGTTTGGCGAATGCGAATTCTGCAGTTACTTTTACAGCTGTCGTCTCGTTATTGTTCGTCACACTCTTCTTCAATGACTACCCGTTACGCTCACTCAACATACGCTTTCGTCCGCGTTGTGGCTTAGCGGATGGTGTTTTTTTCCCACTTTCCCTGTGTATGGTATAATCTTTCGATACACCAAACACTTAGGCTTCCTTGGTCACAGGAACACCCACCACACGATTGCAAACAGTCTGCCCACGTTCGAATTCTCTTAGCTCCGACGTAATGCACTCACAACTATAGTACAGAATACTGTACTGTCCACGGCTGATACATCAGCAACTGCAACCTACTGAGGACATCACAGGCGTACCGTTCATGGTCAGCTACAGCAGGCGTGACTAGCAACTACATTTGTGTTCAAGGATCCATTTCTCGCTATGTTTCCATATTTTTGCCCGATCCTGAAAATGTAGATATAAATCCTTGCCCCCACGTTTCTGGTTCCACGGTATAGAAGTGCTGGGTGCTGAGAAAGTCGCAAAGTTATTCTCAGTTTTTTTCCCGCCAGTTATGGTTCAAATGGCTCTGAGCACTATGGGACTTAACATCTGAGGTCATCAGTCCCCTAGAACTCAGGAATACTTAAACCTAACCAACCTAAGGACATCACACACATCCATTCCCGAGGCAGGATTCGAAACTGCGACCGTAGCGGCCAGTTATGCGTGGCTATGCTCTTGACGGAGATAAAGTTGCACGAACAGAGTTCCATTCGATTTCGAAAAATCTTTCGATTCACCTAAGCCTAACAACCAATAGCTGGTATCTGTTTGTTCGATTGTGCATATTCTACTATCTGTCTCAGATGTCGAGGTATTGGCCCCCCCTCCCCCCCCCCCCCCCCCCCTGCGCGCCCCATCACAATTGACTTTCACTTGATTCTCCTGGATAAATTGGAACTTCCTTACCATCTAAAGGGTAATGACGCTGCCTAAAAACAGACACTTTCCCGAGCCTTTGTTTATTGAATTAAATGTGACCCATTCAGCACAACATCAGTGGTTCTGCTTACTTCTTCGCTAGAGACTCAGCACGTAACTCCAACACTTGCATTTCACGTGTGCTGCTTCAGTGGACAAACACTATTTTCTTGCTGACACGAAAATGAATGAACATTTATTGAATCATGAGACTTTGGTTTTTCATTTGTGTCACATAATGGAACCTCAACATGAACACCGCCCAGTACCTTGTTTGATCATATCCTTTCATCCATTACACAATCTGATAAACAGTATCCGGATACCCATATGTAATGCAGAATTTGCCACTAGATGTCTTTAGATGCGAATCCGCCAGGTATAAAAGTAGGCTAGGACTATTGCGTTTTCAGTAGCGGAGCAGTAACATCAGAACACGTCGGTGAGCAGAGCTTAGTGATTTAGAACGTAGACCAATCCTAGATGTCACATGAGCATCAAATCCAGCTCTTCTCAAGCTATCCAAGTCGACGGTTGGTAATGGTGACGGTGAAATAGAAACGCTAAGGATTTTTTTTTTTTTGATTCATCAGTCTTCTGACTGGTTTGATACGGCCTCTCCTATGCCCGTCTCTTCATCTCTCAGAGTAGCACTTGCAGCCTATGTCCCCAATTATTATGTAGTAGTACATTAGAGCAAAGTCTGTATTTGACAGTCTCTGTGAAGTTCGAAGAAATGTTTGTTTGGACAAGTACTGTCAAATACAGGCACTGGCATTTCATGCCAAAGCCAAGGCAGCCTGACAAGGAAACAAAGTAAGTCTCACCATGAGCGGGAGTCGCATCATTGTGCGAGCACTGTAGAAAGCAGACGCTGGGACGTATGGGAGTTTGGATTTTTCGGTGAAGCGTGCTGGGATAGCCAAACGGTTAAGGCGAGCACTCGCGTAAAGCCGGAAATCCGGATTCGACTATGGTCCAGCACAAATTTTCATTTGTTTCCAGTCAATTGTATAGTTGTGGTGGTCTCGTATTTGCAATCTGCGGATACATTTCCTGAAATAATGTTACGCAGGGCTACATCTGATCCACTGAAAGCTATCTTTAACGAATCCCTTAAAGTGAAAGTTTCCTGTTTATAGTGGTGGAATTTAGTTACATTACTTGATGGAGAAATACACCCATGGTAGAGGCAGGCGACCATTCAGAATTGGTAAAAGCTTGAAATATAGGAGTGCTGTCCAGAGAGTAAGTTCCGGTCGGACGCGAAATGAAAACCACTGGGAAAATCCGGTAAAGCTTTGCAGAGATGTGTTGGCCAGCGTCTCTAGTATGCCCGTCGATCGCGTCGCGTCGCTTTTTTCAGTTTTGAGTGCACAGCGAGCATGTAAAGATGCGTAGGGAATAGCGTCTCCTGCCAAGTATGAGGGCCTGGTTAGAGATTTCGCCTGTGTCATGCAGCCCACATAACACAACTGTCGAGCAGTTCCTTCTTCATGCCAGTTCTCGGCCGCACACTGCAGGGGCAATGAAGACGCTCCTGCAGCGTTTCCGAGGAGAAGAAGTGTTTGATCACCCACAATACAGCCCGTAATTGGTTCCCTCTGAGTCTCATCTCTGCTCACAAGAACCGCTGGATAGGAAGACACAATTTTTCCACAGACAACTAGCTGCAGACCAGTGCAGAAGCCGAAAGCACAGGCGGCTGATTTCTAAGACGAGGATATTGGAACGTTGATACAACACTACGACAAAAACCGAAGTTGGAGCGGCGACTGCGTAGAGAAGTAGGTGGAAGGTGTACCTAACTGTTGTAAATAAAACGTTTCTGGTTTTCACTGTGGTTCCCATTTCGCGACCGATTGGAACTTACTTTCTGGAGAACCCTCGTATAAAGGGCTTGAACCCCCAATTCTTTATCAAGCCTTGCGTGTTTCAAAGTTTCATCGTGCGACTAAAGCTGTGGAATAACGTGGATAAGAAAATTAACGATAACAAATACGTACATAATGACACAATTACTTATATTTAGATTAAACTCACAAAAGTGAGCACATAGACTGAAAACAACATAGATCTCATCTCAGGTAGGCATAATTTGACAGTGCCGTTGTCTATTCGAAGATAACCAGTGCCAAACTGATTGTGGCGATTAAGCTGTCAAAGAAGTAAACGAAGACCAGTAGGTGGCGCTAGCATTATCCATAGAAAGGCTGTCAAAGAGTTACTATACAAACAAATATGCACTGCGAAAACTACATGTCAGAACCTCGTAAACAACTTGACAAAGATATGTTTATGCTACTTTTATGGAGGAGAAACTCATACTGACAGCATGAAATGTGCGTCGTTAGATAGCATCGTGAACAATGTTGCAGAGATAGTCGTTAGTCAATAAGCAGAACAGAAGACATACTTTCAGCCACTTTTTGGCATTACGATTGCCTAGGCATCAGTTTTAGTCAACCAGTGATCCTAACTTTACGTCCTCAAGCACAGTATGCTAAGATGTTTTCTGGATGTCCTCATGCATCTGCTTCAAACTGAGCTGTTATACATTCTGATATGATGCCCTTACGTTTTTTTAAACAAACAAATTGTAATATTAGCTTCTATTTTATTTCAAATTGTTGCCTCCCATCTAGGTTTACCGAAATGGTTATATTGTATGTCATGCATAATTTGTTCGACTATTTTAATATGATTACGGTTGGTCATACTCATATAACATTTCAGTTTGTGATGGTTGTAAAGTATGGATGAACGGTCGCATCTCCCCTGCCCACCTCTGTCACCAGGTCTCAATGTTACTGAGCCTTTGTGGCCTATTTTGCAGAGAAAGATAATCGCTATCCACCCTTGTCATGGTATGAGACTCCCTTGAAAACCAAACAGGACGTATTTTTATACATCCCGAGAGAATTAGAGGCTGTTTTGAATGCCAACGGGTCTGTTTTCAATGCCAATGGGTCTCCTACACAGTATTAGGTATGGTATTGTTTTTGGTGTTCCCACACTTCTGTTCAACCTCTGCATACTCCCAAAACCACCTTACGATGTGTGGCAGAAGGTACGTCTGGTACCACTATCTTGTTTTGCCTTCCTTGTTCCATTTGCGAACTGCGCACGGGGACAATAATTGTCGGTAAATCTCCGTAGTAGACCTCATTTCTCAGATTTTCTCGTTGTGGTCATCATGCAAGACGTATGTGAGATGGATGCAAACTAGCGAGGATCCCAGACTGATGACCAATACTCGAGAACTGGTCGAACAATTGGTTGTGTAATCGACTTCATTTGAGACTGAATTACAATTCCTTAAGACTAAGCTGATATTATCTGCTTTTCCTATAGTTCGTTTTACGTGGTCATCCCACTTACGGTCGCTCCGGATGATTATTCCTAGGTATTTTACGGTAGTTACTGTTTCCGGTGATTTGTCGCTTATTGTGGTACTAGATGGGGATGTGGAGGGTAAAAACTGTAGGGGAAGACAGAGATTGAAATACATCCAACAAATAATTGACAACATAGGGGTGCAAGTGCTGCTCCGAGATGAAGAGATTGACGCAGGAGGGGAATTTGTGGCGGGCCGCACCAAACCAGTCGGAAGACAGACGAAAGAAAAAAGAAAAATCAGTAGCCTTCAGCCTTTCTAATAAAAATACCATTGAGTGCAATAAACTCCCCTGCCATCATCAACATTAACATCTATTTAAAATCAGAACGAAAAAAATATTTTTGAATGATTTTGTTTTTAAAACTACGAAAGATAGATGACAGTTTATGTAGGTGTATTGCTGAATCACGAACTAATAAACCAATGAGAAAATTAGTACAAGTTATTTCTAACAATCTTTTTTTATAGAATGATGAAGCAATTCTCAGTGCACTGCGAGAGTTACCTAAGCTTCCTTCTCAGAAAAGAAAGATGTATATCAACATGGATGGTAGAAACTTCTTACAAAATATGCTTCCTTTCCACCATTGCTCTCCCTAGCGACGCTTGCTTCACCCACGACATTACACTCCCATTTAAAATCAAACAAATGAAAATGTGTGAACTATACTTGGGCCTATTGTTTGTAAATCGCTTGATTCTTGGGCTCGTTACTTCTGAATTGGCCGAACTGGATGATTTCAGGCTGCCAATGCTTGTTGTCTGAACAATGCCACCAATAATAATAACAATAATAATAATAGTAATAATAGTGGGTAGAACGTACAGCAGTATAGTAGCCATTCCATAGTTACTTTTTTGCTGACAATTAGTTTGTTTATTGTTGCGAAGTGATTAATAAAATAATTTATGTTCTCTTGTGGAACTACCTATAACTCTGGGAAACCATTTTCATGAAATATTATATCGCATGTGATGTACTTGTCTCAATATAACACTCATAATCGCGTAGTACACAGTATATGTGTAGCGGATGGCCTGTGCGAGGAAGATCTTGCTCATACGCTACTTTCACAAGCTGTTATCCCCGAAACACTGTGTCATACGTTAATGCTAGTATATGAAAAGAAAATCTAATTATTGGTAGCTTTTCTAACCAGTAATTACGTCCTACGAAATAATGATTTTAAAAAACAATTTACTTTCGTGATAGAAAGACAGTTGAACCGTTTTGTTTTTAACCCTCAGAAAACTTAACTTTACCCCCTGAGAGGTAAAACGTACTTTTCTGAGTGGTTGGGAACAACTGCACTTTATCACTTACATATTTAACAGTAAAAGTCCTTTGACACTTCCATGAGGTACTCCTGAAATTAATTTTTGTGGATTTTGTTCCATTACGAGCAACCCATCGAATTCTATCTGCAGGGAAGTCTTGAATCCAGTCACAAATGTGGTTCGATACTCGGTAAACCCGTATTTTGTTGCCTAAACGACAGTGCGGAACTGTGTGATGTGCCTTCCTGAAGTCAAGGAACGCGAAAACAACCTCGGACCTTTGTGTACGGTGCTCTCGATCTCATAGACAAAAAGAGCGAGCTGATTTCGAAACATCTCTGTTTGGGGAATCCGTGTTGGTTTTTATAGAGGCTATTTTCGTTCTCCATAAACATCATAGCACATTAGCATAAGCCATGTTCCATAATTCTGCAACACACTGACGTCAGCGGTTGTTGTTGTTGTGGTCTTCAGTCCTGAGACTGGTTTGATGCAGCTCTCCATGCTACTCTATCCTGTGCAAGCTTCTTCATCTCCCAGTACCTACTGCAACCTACATCCTTCTGAATCTGCTTAGTGTATTCATCTCTTGGTCTCCCTCTACGATTTTTACCCTCCACGCTGCCCTCCAATACTAAATTTGTGATCCCTTGATGCCTCAGAATATGACCTACCAACCGATCCCTTCTTCTAGTCAAGTTGTGCCATCAATTTCTCTTCTCTCCAATTCTATTCAATACCTCCTCATTAGTTATGTGATACAGCGAAAGCTTCTATTCTCTTCTTGTCTAAACTATTTATCGTCCATGTTTCACTTCCATACATGGCTACACTCCATACAAATACTTTCAGAAATGTCTTCCTGACACGTAAATCTATACTCGATGTTAACAAATTTCTCTCCTTCAGAAACGCTTTCCTTGCCATTGCCAGTCTACATTTTATATCCTCTCTACTTCGACCATCATCAGTTATTTTGCTCCCCAAATAGCAAAACTCATTTACTACTTTAAGCGTCTCATTTCCTAATCTAATTCCCGCAGCATCACCCGATTTAATTTGACTACATTCCATTATACTCGTTTTGCTTTTGTTGATGGTCATCTTGTATCCTCCTTTCAAGACACTGTCCATTCCGTTCAGCTGCTCTTCCAGGTACTTTGCTGTCTCTGACAGAATTACAATGTCATCGTCGAACCTCAAAGTGTTTATTTCTTCTCCATGGATTTAAATTCCAACTCCGAATTTTTCTTTTGTTTCCTTTACTGCTTGCTCAATATACAGATTGAATAACATCGGGGATAGGCTACAACCCTGTCTCACTCCCTTCCCAACCACTGCTTCCCTTTCGTACCCCTCGACTCTTATAACTGCCATCTGGTTTCTGTACAAACTGTAAATAGCCTTTCGCTCCCTGTATTTTACCCCTGCCCGTATACCTCCATAATTATTTGCATCTGTTCTGTGACCTTTCTTGAAAAAGGAGACGACCGCTGCCTCAGGAATTCCAGTCTGTCCTTAGATGGTGACCCTGTCGAAAGATAGCTGCAGGCGCTAGCGTGTACACAGTTACGTAAATAAATCAGTGTGGTACTATGTACTCGTACAGCCCCGGTGCATTAAGGAAGAAGGAATGAAGATTGGGATTTAATGTCCTGTCAAGATCAAGTTCACTACAGACGGAACACAAAAAAGCTTTGGGGAAGGATTGAGAGAGGAATCGGCTACGTTCCTTTCAAGGAACTATCCCAGCAAATGGCTTAAGCGAGTTTGGGAAAAACAGAGAAAACCTAAATCTGGATGACTGAATCGGGATTTAAATCTTAGATCTGCCAAATGCGAGTCTAGAATCTTACCTTTGCTCGTTCGGTGCCAGAGAGGTGAAGTTTATGCCGTCAAGTTACTGCAAACTATGTGTAAAGCTAGTCTCAAATTGCGTTGTTTCAAACGAGATATGTGAGCGCGCTTTAATCTATGAAAAATTACTGTGATTGCCGCTAAACGTTTGATGTGCATCCCTTCCATCCACTGACAATGAGGAGCGCACGAGCGGAAGAGCGATGGGTTAGAGAAAGCGTACTCACCGCTCATGAAGTTGTAGATGATGGGGTTGACGGCAGAGTTGGCGTAACACAGCCAGTGCGCCAACATGGAAATGATGCTAGTCGCGTCGTTCTGTGGAATATCCATCGTGTACCTGCAATCAGATACTATAGTTGGCACATAAATCGCACACACATGTATAATTTATGTTGATATAGAAAAAGTGTCCAATGAAAAGTGATGTAAGGTAATTGAAATCCTGAGTGAAACGAGTATACACTTAGAGAAATATACACTGTTATCAAAAGCAGCCGGACACCCCCCAAAAATATACGTTTTTCGTATTAGGTGCATTATGTTGTCACCTACTGCCAGGTATTCCACATCAGCGACCTCAGTAGTCACTGAACATCATGAGAGAGCCGAAAGGGGCGCTCCGCGGAACTCATGGACTTCGAACGTGGTCGGGTGATTGGGTGTCACTTGTGTCATACGTCTGTACACGAGATTTCCACACTCCTAAACATGCCTAGATCCACTGTTTCCGATGTCGTAGTGAAGTGGAAACGTGAAGGGATACGTACAGCACAAAAGCGTACAGGACGACCTCGTCTGTTGACTGACAGAGACCGCCGACAGTTTAAGAGGGTCGTAATGTGTAATAGGCAGACATCTATCTAGACCATCACACAGGGATTCCAAACTGGATCAGGATCCACTACAAGTACTTTGACAGTTAGGCGGGAGGTGAGTAAACTTGGATTTCATGGTCGAGCTGCTGCTCATAAGTCACACACCACGCCGGTAAATGCCAAAAGATGCCTCGCTTGGTTTAAGGAGTGTAAACATTGGACGCTTGAACAGTGGAAAAACGTTGTGTGGAGTGACGAATCACGGCACACAATGTGGCGATCCGATGGCAGGGTATGGGTATGGCGAATACCCGGTAAACATCATTTGCCAGCGTGTGTACTGCCAACAGTAAAATTCGGAGGCAGTGGTGTAATGGTGTTGTCGTGTTTTTCACGGAGTGGACTTGCAGCCCTTGTTGTTTTGAGTGGCACTATCACAGCACAGGCCTACATTGATGTTTCAAGCACCTTCTAGCTTCCCACTGTTGAAGAGCAGTTCAGGAATGGCGTTGCAACTTTCAACACAATCGAGCAGCTGTTCATAATTCACGGCCTGTGGTGGAGTGGTTACACACAATAATATACCTGTAATGTACTGGCCTGCACAAAGTCCTGACCTGAATCCTACAGGACACCTTTGGGAAGTTTTGGAACGCCGACTTCGTGCCAGGCCTCACCGACCGACATCGATACCTCTCCTCAGTGCAGCACTCCATGAAGAATGAGCTGCCATTCTCCAAGAAACCTTCCAGCACCTGACTGAACGTATGCCTGGGAGAGTGGAAGCTGTCACCCATGGCTAAGGGTGGACCAACACTATATTGAATTCCAGCATTATCGACGGAGGGTGCCATAAACTTGTTAGTCATTTTCAGCCAATGTCCGAATGCTTTTGATCACATAGTGTAGGTAATATACAAAATGTACGAGATGCAAGAGGGTACTATAGGGATCTAACAGTAAGAGAGAAATGCTCATCTTCAAAATTATTCAGTCTGTTTGTCGAAGAAGCAATGAAGGAAAGAGAGAACATTATGAGTAAGGTTAAAATTCAGGGTGAAAAGATGTCAATAATAAGATGACACTGCTATCCTCTATCAGTGTGAGGAAGAATCATAATACCTGGTGCATGGAATGAACAGTCTACTGAGCAAATAATGTGGATTGACAGCCAATCAAAGGTAGAAGAAAAAGCTGGAAGCAGCAGAAATGAGATTAATGAAAATTTCAAACTTCGTCGAGGAAGTATAGAAATTCTGCTACCTTGGATGGAAAATTATGAATGATGAACGAAGCAAAAAAAGCAGACAGACGTTTTTCCTCGCCAAAGATGTCTAATAATAGCAAACTTAGACCTTAATGCGAGAAAGAAATTTCTGGGAATGCACGTGGGACGTTCAATAAGTAATGCAACACATTTTTGTTCTCGGACAGTTTCGGTTAAAGAAATAAGGAATTTGTTATGCGACGTCGTGGAATATTCGTACACCAGCCCCCATTGTTTCATGAAGTTTGGATAGTTGGCGGCGCTATATGTAGCCTTCAAAATAGCTTCTGTAACGGAGATGCGTACCAATCACAGTGCTGTCATTTTCTTTTAGCTGATAACCAGAGCACGGAAAATATTCGTAGGTGCTTGCAATGTTTCTGTGAGACCTGGTAGTGAACAAAAGCTCGGTGAGTTGGCCAAAGTGTCTGTCATCGCGCCAACCTGACCGATCTCTTACGTGCCGGCCAGCTCTGGCTCCTGCAGTGTTGGGATGTGCGGACACTCTTATTCGAGGTGATAGACAGATCACAATCAAGCACTTCGCTGATGATTTGGACGTTTCTATTGGTAGCGCTGACACGCTCGCAGAAGGCCATAGATAGCAACGAGGGACCATCTGTGCGAAATTTCTTGCACGTTACGAGGCTGATCGTGACAGCTTTTTGTCTAGCCGTGAAACATGGGTTCATCACTTCGAATGGGAAACAAAACGGCAATCCATGGAGTGGCTCCACACCATCTCTCTACTGAAGAAAAGGTACAAAGCCGTACCCTCAGCCGGTATTGTCATGGCGACGGCCTTCTGGGACTTTGAAAGGGTTATTCTGTTTGATGTCCTCCTTCTTGGTGGAATGACCAACTCTGAAGTGTACTGTGCTACCCTCAGGAAATTAAAGAAACGACTTCAGCGTGTTCGTGACCACAAATATGCAAACGGACTTCTCCTTCTCCACGACATCGCGAGGCCTCAGACGAGTCTGCGCACCCCAGAGGAGTTCCCAAAACTTCATTCCTCATCCCACAGCCCGAACCTTGCATCTTCCGACTTGTATCTCTTTGACTCAATGAAGGATGTACTCCCCGGGACCCAGTACGTGGTTGATGGGGCGGTTGGTGATGCAGTATGACATTAGCTGGCTCTGAGCACTATGGGACTTAACATCTATGGTCATCAGTCCCCTATAACTTAGAACTACTTAAACCTAACTAACCTAAGGACATCACACAACACCCAGCCATCACGAGGCAGAGAAAATCCCTGACCCCGCCGGGAATCGAACCCGGGAACCCGGGCGTGGGAAGCGAGAACGCTACCGCACGACCACGAGATGCGGGCCTACATTAGCTCCGACGCCGACCAGCAGAGTGGTACCATGCAGGCATACAGGCCCTCCCATTGAACGGAGATTATGTTGCAAATAGGGTTTTGTATCTTAAAGAGTGGGAAATTATATTATGTATTGGAATCTTGAATGAAACCAACCTGCTTTCGGAAAAAAAAGGGTTGCATTACTTATCGAACGCCCCTCGAATGTCTGGAGTGCAGAGTAGTGTAGAAGTGAATCATGGATTGCTGAAAAATTGGGAAAGAAAGATCGATAAGGTACGGTTATGTGGAAAGTACTGATTATGAGAAGTGACAGGTTGATGGACTGCAGTATCGACCTCATCTTCATCGAGTGCACTCGGCACCGCTCGCAGCTATGTAGGAACTTTTAAGCCTCCCTCCAACTAGCGACCAGGAGAGATACCTCTTCCATTGCTCGCTGTCTCCGATGGAGGGGGGGGGGGAGGGGGCGGGGCGCCAGGTATACACGCAACCAGAGGACGCTAAGCTGACATGATCTCATTGCCCACAACTCTGACTGGTTGCCAAGTCGTTTTAAGCAGCCGCACTCACACCTTCGTTCCAGATTCAACGTTTCTACAGACATATCAGCCCTAGTACGGAAGTCTGCAAAGACAATACATCCATGTAGATCGATACTACTGAACTTCACGCTGCCCGGAGTGGCCGTGCGGTTCTAGGCGCTACAGTCTGGAACCGCGAGACCACTACGGTCGCAAGTTCGAATCCTGCCTCGGGCATGTATGTGTGTGATGTCCTTAGGTTAATTAGGTTTAAGTAGTTCTAAGTTCTAGGGGACTGATGACCTCAGAAGTTGAGTCCCATAGTGCTCAGAGCCATTTGAACCATTTTTTTTTGAACTTTACTCTGTGTCAGAGTCTTATCAGATTGCATTAACATTAAAGAATATTAAAATTATATTAATACGTTCACCTGCTAACGGCCGTTGATATATATCAACGGGGAAAGGTGAAAATGTGTGCCCCGACCGGGACTCGAAGCCGGGATCTCTTGCTTACATGGCAGACGCTCTATCCATCTGAGCCACCGAGGGCACAGAGGATATCGCGACGGCAAGGACTATCTCGCGTACGCCTCACGCGAGACCCATATTCTCACCTTGTCCGAAAGAGCAGACACCATATCCATATATTTAAGAATATTTGTTACTATCAAATTCATTACTCTTATATAACTCAGTACCACAAGTTATGTGTATTCTCATTATTAAGTGTACATATTGTAATTAAACTTACTAATGCGTTAGCCGGCCGCGGTGGTCTAGCGGTTCTAGGCGTTCAGTCCGGAACCGCGCGACTGCTACGGTCGCAGGTTCGAATCCTGCCTCGGGCATGGATGTGTGTGATGTCCTTAGGTTAGTTAGGTTTAACTAGTTCTAGGGGACTAATGACCTCAGAAGTTGAGTCCCATAGTGCTCAGAGCCATTTGAACCATTACTAATGCGTTACCTTTTTGATTGTGTTTATTGGCCACCTCAACTACCGATATTTCATAGGTCACGTGTTAACACATCAGGGGATAACTTACGTCGTACTACATGGAGTGGTAAGAGCAAAAACTGTAGGGAGAGGCTGCATACATACGACATAAGCTGAGATCGTTGGTTGCAAAAGTTGCTCTTACGGTACGTGATTGGCACAGGAGGGGGAATCATGATGAACAGTATAAATGTATCAAGAATGAAACTTTCACTCTGCAGCGGAGTGTGCGCTGATATGAAACTTCGTGGCAAATTAAAACTGTGCGCCGGATCGAGATTCAAACTCGGGGCTTTCTTCCAGAAGTGCTAGTTCTGCAAGGTTCGCAGGAGAGTTCCTCTGAAGTTTGGAAGAGGAGACCGGGTGCTCGCGGAAGTAAAGCTGTGAGGACGGGTCGTGGTTCGTGCTTGGGTAGCTCAGTTGGTAGAGCACCCGCCCGCCAAATGTAAAGGTTCCAAGTTCGAGTCTTGGTCCGGCGGAAAGTTTTAATCTGCCAGAAAATTTAATCATAAGTATCATCAGAATACTGACGACTCTTTCCTTAAGATAAATAAAGGAAATCAATCGTTATAAACATTCCAGAAAAGTTAGATGGTGTCTATAGCACATATGCCAATATCACGTAAGTCAGATATTTTTATGTCAGGAAAACGTTAAATTAGACCTCTGTATCTTATTTTGAAAAATATACAGCAGATTTTGATGTCAAATATAACAGAAATACCCGTGAAGTAGAGCTGCTTTCAGATTTTAATAGAAAGTCCTGATGATAAGTGCTGATACAGACTCCAGTTAGGATATAGTTATTCTTTTCTTGAATGGGTTATTAGATGCTTATCCATACATCGAAACAGATTTGCGTATGTTTATGACAGGTGAAAAATTAAACGTAGTGTCGGCAAAGTAAAGATGAAAGAAAACTACTTATGGTTGAGTACTAGGGCTATCCGAAAAGTAAGTTCCGATTGATCGCGAAATGGAAACCACTTCGAAAATGAGAAATATTTTATTTGCAACAGTTACTACAACTTTTATCCTTTGCTCTACACAGTCACCACTCCGACTTAGACATTTGTCGTAGCGTTCTTCCAACTTTCCAGTACCCTCGTCACAGGAAGGCAGCCGCCTGTGCTTCCGACGAATTCTCTACGCCTATCTGTAGCTCTTTGTCTATGTGAAAATGTTGTCATCATAGCCAGTAGTTAATGTGAGAAGAGATGAAACACAGAGTGAGCCAATTACCGGCTGTAGTGTGGGTGATAAAACGCTGCAAGCGCATTTTCATTGCCCCTGCGGATTGCTACCGAGGATTGTCACGAAGTAGGAACCGTATGACAGTTTCGTAATGTGGGCTGCATAACATCAGGTGAAATCTCTCACCAGGACCTCATACTTGGCGGGAGACACTATTTTCTACGCATCTTTATGTGCTTACCATGCGCTCAGAACTGAAAAGAGCGAAGTGATGCAACCGATAGGCATTCTACAGACGCTGTAGAACACATATGTGCAAAGCTTTATCAGATTTTCACAGTGGTTTTCATTTATTGACCGATCGGAACTTACTTTCCGAATATCCCTCGTATGTTTGAAGCAGACCGTCAAATTCAGCTGTCTTGTCGACAAATACGACACAGCCGCTAAATTTGGTTTCAATGACATTACCAACGAGATTGCTGCACTCAAAGCAAGGAGATGTAAAGTAAAATTATAATAACACAATTCTTGGAAAGAACTCTGTTCTCAGCACTTTATTTATAGCCTTTCTTCATTTATTTCTTATTACTGATTCATACATTGTTAATAATTTAATAGGAGCAATAAAATCTGTTCTTCATTATACATGATGATCAAATCGATGTACAGTAGTTATCACAAACAGTAAAACAGATTTTGTTTTACTCTCAAATCTTTCAGGAAGTCTGTGCAATCTGTAACTTATTCCACAGCTCATTTAACTAATATTTTTCAATTATACCCGTTTCTTTATAAATCTCATCTTACAAATTCTAAATTTCCTATTGTTGTATAGAAAAAGTCGCAGGAAGTTTTCGGAGGGAGGGAAGGGGGAGACGCTGCTTTGGCAGTTCTGCCAAGGGCGTAGGATCACCTCGGTACGGCTTTGGTTGGTGGACAAATAAGAAATTCTGTGTTTTGCTTTCACGCAGCAAGATACAGCTAGGACCCTTGCACGGCCTGATACTCCAGTGCAAATGACAGTTACATGCCATCCATGGTGTCACAGAGAAGGGCTCTCTTATTCACTGCGATTGAAGCAACACAGCGTTAGTCTTCAGTCATGGCGACATCAAAAAGGCGTTAAACTCGAATTCGTCTTCCTCAAGTGCCTATAATTAGCTTAGATGACTGTGGCAACTGTGTTTGTAGTGTAATGTCGAATGCGGGTTTTTATGTCGAAGTGCCGGGCAGTAATTTTATGGTGTTACAAATGTGCTTGATAATGAAGCTTAATAGAAATTAGCTAATCGCTCGATTAAATAAACATCGCGTTACAGCCTAATATGGACCATGTGGATCCCCACAAATACAAAATTACAAAGGTACGGATTAAACACAGGACGTTAATCTAATAACAAGAAGCCGTACAGATTTATTACTGAATGACACGAACCGATGGATAAGACATTGGATTCGCTATCGGTTTAAGAAATTTCCATCTTACGTCAAAGCGGTAGGTGGATCAAAACAAAATGTCACTCTGTGACCAAAACGGTAATGAAACAGAGGATGACAGACTAAAGGCCGAAATACTAAATGTCTTTTTCCAAAGCTCTTTTACAGAGGAAGTAGTTCCTTCACTAGATTGTCGCACAGATGACAAAATGGTAGATATCGAAACAGACGACAGAGGGATAGAGAAACAATTAAACTCTCCCAAAAGAGGAAAGGCCGCTGGACCTGATGGGATACCAGTTCGATTTTACACAGAGTACGCGAAGGAACTTGCCCCCCATCTTGCAGCGGTGTACCGTAGGTCTCTAGAAGAGCGTAGCGTTCCGAAGGATTGGAAAAGGGCACAGGTCATCCCCGTTTTCAAGAAGGGATGTCGAAGAAATGTGCAGAACTATAGACCTATATCTCTAACGTCGATCAGTTGAAGAATTTTGGAACACGTATTATGTTCGAGTATAATGACTTTTCTGGAAACTAGAAATCTACTCTGTAGGAATCAGCATGGGTTTCTAAAAAGACGATCGTGTGAAACCCAGGTCGCGCTATTCGTCCACGAGACTCAGAGGGCCATAGACACGGGTTCCCAGGTAGATGCCGTGTTTCTTGATTTCCGCAAGGCATTTGATACAGTTCCCCCCAGTCGTTTAATGAACAAAGTAAGAGCATATGGACTATCAGACCAATTGTGTGATTGGATTGAAGAGTTTATAGATAACAGAACGCAGCATGTCATTCTCAATGGAGAGTAGTCTTCCGAAGTAAGAGTGATTTCAGGTGTGCCGCAGGGGAGTGTCGTAGGACCGTTGCTATTCACAATATACATAAATGACCTTGTGTATGACATCGGAAGTGCACTGAGGCTTTTTGCGGATGATGCTGTGGTATATCGAGAGGTTGTAACAATGGAAAATTGTACTGAAATGCAGGAGGATCTGCAGCGAATTGGCGTATGGTGCAGGGAATGGCAATTGAATCTCAATGTAGACAAGTGTAATGTGCTGCGAATACATAGAAAGAAAGATCCCATATCATTTAGCTACAATATAGCAGGTCAGCAAGTGGAAGCAGTTAATTCCATAAATTATCTGGGAGTACGCATTAGGAGTGATTTAAAATGGAATGAGCATATAAAGTTGATCGTCGGTAAAGCAGATGCCAGACTGAGATTCATTGGAAGAATCCTAAGGAAATGCAATCCGAAAACAAAGGAAGTAGGTTACAGTACGCTTGTTCGCCCACTGCTTGAATACTGCTCAGCAATGTGGGATCCGTACCAGATAGGGTTGATAGAAGAGATAGAGAAAATCCAACGGAGAGCAGCGCGCTTCGTTACAGGATCATTTAGTAATCGCTAAAGCGTTACGGAGATGATATATAAACTCCAGTGGAAAAGACTGCAGGAGAGACGCTCAGTAGCTCGGTACGGGCTTTTGTTGAAGTTTCGAGAACATACCTTTACCGAGGAGTCAAGCAGTATATTGCTCCCTCCTACATACATCTCGCGAAGAGACCATGGGGATAAAATCAGAGAGATTAGAGCCCACACAGAGGCATACCGACAATCCTTCTTTTCACGAACAATAAGAGACTGGAATAGAAGGGAGAACGGATAGAGGTACTCAGTGTACCCTCCGCCACACACCGTCAGGTGGCTTGCGAGTATGGATGTAGATGTAGATGTAGATCGGTAATGCAGGGCTGTAATCCGCGTATGGACATTCTGACTTTTACCACAATTGCCCTTGATCGAGTATCCCTTCACAAAATACATAACTCATTTCCTTCCACATCTTCTTCCAACTCAAGCTTCGTAGATGTATTTAAATGTTTGTATGGGTCTAGAGAGTATTCGGAAACACAGATAGTTAATAATGAAAACAACGATGTTCCAGAAGTACTGCCACGTAAGGTATACAGGATGTCCAAGGAGGAATGGTTATTATTCAGGGATAGGACATGAACGATCATACGAAGCAAAACAGTGTAGTGAACATTGGCCTTAAAATGCGTACCTTAAGAGCTACGAGTACTTCTGCCTCTTCGAAACTGTGAAGCAAATCTCTTCTACTACAAGCTCTTTGGTTTCCATATTTTGGGAGGAGGTAGTTTGGTCCAAAACAAGAAAAAAAGGACTGGTATACATGGCCTTCAAAATGCACACCTTAAGAGGTATGAGCACTTGTTCAGAAGAAGACATGTGTTTCACAGAAGCGAAACTCTTAAGATATGCATTTTAGAGGCCATTTTCACGGGATATATTTTTTGTTTTGGTCCATACTACCACCTCTCAAAATATGTAATGCAAAGAGCTTGCAATAGAAGAGATTTGTTTCGTTTTATCGATGATGAGGGAATGCTCGTAGATCTAAGGTATGAATTTTAGAGCCCGTGTTTAGTGTTCTTTTTTGCTTTTAGTGATAACTCCTGTCAGATACCTGCATAGTGCCCATCCCTCTTGAGACAACCCGTACATATCTAGGTATAAGGAAGGTGTCAGTAAATCAGGGTAATGCAAAAGGAACTTTAAAAGCCGGCCGCGTTGGTCTAGCGATTCTAGGCACTCAGTCCGGAACCGCGCGACTGCTATGGTCGCAGGTTCGAATCCTGCCTCGGGCATGGATGTGTGTGATGTCCTTAGGTTAGTTAGGTTTAAGTAGTTCTAAGTTCTAGGGGACTGATGACCACAGATGTTAAGTCCCATAGTGCTCAGAGCCATTTGAACCGTTTGAACTTTCAAAATGATTTGCAGAATATTTTCAAAGAAAGACAATGGCGTAAAACTGAAACTATGATTTTAATGTTCTACTTCACAAAAAAAAGTACAGTTAAAACATAAACAGGCCAGCTCCATTTCTCACAAATACCACCTTCTGTACGTTGATCAGAATAACAAAAGTGACTGACGTGTAGAAGTTTACTGGGCTGCTACCATAGCAACAACCAATCAGAAAACGCACTTCTGTTCGCAGTTGTCAAATCGCTCTGCTACCGCAGGTGGCGGTTACTGTAGCCGCTTGCAGGCGACTCTTGCGGCCGCTAACCTGTTACCATCCTCTTCTTTGAGTTTTTTGTTTCTCCGTGCGGCTGGTTTATTTTGTGCTGCAGACTGCCTGTAGCTTGCAGCGGAGGTGTGCAGATTAGTGTGGTTGCTAAATGGAAAGATCGACGATCTGCTCACGTTTCGCGTGGTCACACAGGTGAGTTTATGAGCTCGCTGCGGGAATATTTCGAGGAGAGACAATGGTGCGACTCTGCTGCCCTAACGAAGTCGAGAGAACACCAGATGCTTTGAAGCCTGATAAAAACACTGCCGTGAAAGTTTGAAAGGAAAAACACCGTGCAGAACAGGAAGGAGCTGTTTCATCTAAGCTACGGACAGCCAGTAAAAAGAGGAAGACAAGACAACGAACAACGAAGTTGGACTCATTCCAAAAAAGATGTTCGTCACCACATATTCGGACTTTATGAGAGAGAAGAACACCAAACTAGAAAAAAAGACTATGCGTTACTCTTCGCGAGACAGAGCTAATCGGCAGCAGCAAGACTTTTTTGTTAACTGTAGTCAGTTCGCGCGGTTTATTATGCAAACAAATTAATGGACGCAAAATTATAATGGAAAAAAAATGAAATCGTTATTAAGATACCGTTTGGAGACATTGTGTGTCTCGATGGAACGAGGAAGTGACTCTAAACTAACATTTATCCTTTGCCATAATTCGCTTGTCTGAAGTGCTTGTAGACATGGTTTGTGTTACATATTTTTAGTGAGTGTCGCCTACCGCACTTCCATAATAAATCTCATTTAGTTGTTAAGGAATATCTCTTTGCACAAGCATGTAATATTTTCACACTACAGTGATTGGTAGGTACTTAAGCAGTGAATATTGTTTTAAATGTTGCTAGTTATTGTATTCACTAGAAGGATTCAGATCCATCTGAGCGCCATTTTCGCATAGAATACGCCAACTAAACGTGAATCATAATGATAATTGTAAAAGACAGTACACGTCCTGTTGCTTTTGTTGAGACATGTAAATAATAGGAGAACGGTATCATTTTATACACAGTAGTGCGTTCGTCGAGCGACGAGGATATTACGATACTGTAAAGTGAACTCAATAATTTCCTTTAAAAGTCAGCGTGAGAAAATAGTACGAAGCGCACAGCGGCTGCTGCTGGTGCCATACTGCACGCACGCGTCGGCAAACCGACAATGCCCCCTTCACGCTCAACTGTTTCGCTGTCAATCAGCTTTTGTCCGTAAATGAGTACGAAATTATACGCAGATCAAAATAACAGAGTGATGCCTATGCCGCTGAGGACTTTCTGTGAAACGAAACGGAATTCCATCAAGGCCTGGCGTGTTATTTATTTTATACTGATTCGTTGTTTTCCAACACCATGGATGCTCATTTCTGTGCAATACATTTGATAGTCTGTGGGGCTGTCAAACAACGATCATTCTGTGTAACATTCTTGTGTGAACGATTTTTTAAAATAGGGTACGAGTTTTAAGACTTCGGGTTTCCTTTTCCTGTCTCTTACTTCCGCACCAGACAGGTCGACCAGTCACTGGACAGGAGTTTTCGACCTACTTATTTATTTATTTATTTATTTATTTATTTATGCATTTATTTTACCTGGCAAGATTAGGGCCTTCAGGCCCTCTCTTACACCTAACCAGGCATACTCAGATTCAACAAATTGCAGTGTCTACAGAAAATTAGGACATATAACATGTTATACAGTGTTAATGTTAAAGAAAAAAATAGAGATTATAAAAGTAGTACAATGATAATTACAACAATCAAAAAATAATTATAACAATCAAGAATAATAAAAATAATAATAATAATAATAATAATAATAATAATGACTATGTATATGAAAGTAAACATATTTTTTTTTTATATGAGTGTCAGTCCTATTGCTAGTTGGGAATTTTCTCGTTATATGCAGCTTGTGAGTTATTCTCATCAAGCAGAGACATAAGACGATGGAATGGGGTGAAAGAGATATAGAAGAGGTAGATAGGTTAGAGGAAGAGAAATAGAATGGTAAAATTCGAAGCTATGATGGAGAGGTGAAAGAAAAAGATGAGGGGGGGGGCACAACAATGGTGGCTATACCGTCCCTAATATGTAAGTCTTAAGTTCCCTCTTGAGATCTGACGTAAGATAAAGATTCTCGGACAGATTTTTCACTTACGTATGATGATGGAAGTTGTTGCGGATGATAATTTTCTGCTAATTTTTGCCTCTCGACATTCATCCATCCTTTTCTGAACTTATTATTAAACCAGTTTCAGTTTTTCCCGTCTTTACTCAGAATGTTCTTTTTTTTTTTTGAGTCATCAATGTTCTGTTTGGTCGCCACGAATTTCTCTCCTGTGCCAACCACTTCATCTCAGAGTAGCACTCGCAACATACGTTCCCAATTATTTATTGTTTGTGTACCAAACTATGTCCACTACAGTTTTTACGCTACGCTTTACCTGCAACTCCATCTGGTACCACTGAAGGTAATGCCTGTTGTATTAACGAATGTCCTGTCATCTTCACCATTCTTCTTGTCAGTGTTTCCCATATGTTCCTTTCTTCGCCGATACGCGGAAACCGCCTCATTCTTTGTCTTATCAGTCCATCTAATTATCAACATTCTGCTGTAGCAACACATCCCAAACGCTTAGATTCTCTTGGGCTGTGGTATTCCGCGGCTCACTATCATACAAAGTTGTACTCAAACTTACATTCTCAGAAGCTTTTTCCTCAGGTTAAGACCTATTCGTATGCCTATGTTTTCTTTTGGTCACGAATGCCCTCTTCACCTGTGCTAATTTTTATAATCTTATTGTTTCGTTCGTCTCCTTTTTCCTTCATCTGTAATGTGTTACTTTGCTTCCAAGGTAGCAGAATTCCTTACTTCGTCCACTTTCCTGATCACCAATGTTGAAGTTTAGTTTCTCGTTATTTTCATCTCTGCTTCTCGTTACTTTCGTCTTTGTTCGGTCTCCTCTCAATCCGTCTTTCTGGTCGACATATCCTATGAACGTGTCTTGATTTTTCTTTAGTATTGCTACTATTATCAAACGCAACGTCAGAATTGTCTCTCTGATGCCTTTACCCCTTTTAAAACCAAACTCGCCGTCATCTAACAGATCCTCAAATTTCTTTTCTATTCTTCTGTAAATTCTTCTTATTAACTTGGATGCGTGAGCTGTCAAGATGGTTGTGCGATAATTCTCGCACTTATCTGTCTTTGGTGCCTTTGGAACTGTTGGATGATGTTTTCCAAATGTCTGATGCTATGTCGTAAGTATCGTAGATGCTAGACATCAACATGAACTGTCGTTTGGTTGCCACTTCCCCAGTGATTTTAGAAATTGTGGTGGGATGTATGTAAGCTTTCTGTGGTATTTGATCTTAATTTTTCCAGAGCTATAATCGTGGATCCCCGGTCTCTTCAATGTCTAATCTAATTTCTTCCTATATCATGTCATTAGCCAATCCCTCTCAATAACAAAGGTCTTTAGTGTACTCTCTCCACCTATCCACTCTTGCTTCTGTGCTTAACCGTGGAGTTCCCATTGAACTCCTAATGTTGCCGCCCTTGCGTCTCATTTCACCGGCGGTTGTTTTGAATATTCTTGAGTCAGTCTTTCCAACAATAATTTGTTTTTCTTTTTTGTCATATTTTTTCTGCTGCCATTTCGCCTTGCCTCTCTTGCACTTCTTATTTATTTCACTGTTAAGTGGTTTATGTTGTGGTACTCCAGTATTTCCCTGAACATTGTTGTTGTTCCTTTTTCCTCGATCAGTTGAAGTATTTCTTCTGTTACCCGAGGTTTCTTCTCAATTGCTTTCCTAATACCCATGTTTGTCTTTCCAGTTTCCGTGATTTCTCTTTTTAGGGATGTCCAGTCCTCTTCAACTGAAATGCTTATTGTAGTACTCCTTATCGCATTACCCACATTTTAACGAATTTCAAACGCGTCTCATCCTTCCTTAGTGCATCAGTATCCCACATACTTCCACACTGATTATTTCGTATGATTCTCTTAGACTCCTGTCTCCTCTTCATCATTATTAAGTCGTTCCAGGTATGCCTTACAATCAATTTTCTGATTTCGGAATCTATCTGATCATCATGTAACCCAATTGGAATCTTTCTGTATCTCCGGGCCTTTTCAACATATACCTCGTCCATTTGTGAATCTTGAACAGAGTATTCGCTATTACTAGCTGATATTTAATGCAGATATCAATTAGTTTTTCTTCTCTCTCGTCCCTGCTACATTGGCCACTTTCTCCCAAGCCCTTTCATCTACTCCTTGCCCTAAAATCTCCTTCCAATCCCCAATATTAGATTTCTCATCTCCCTTTATGTACTGAATTACCCTTTCAGCATCCTCATATTCTTTCTCTATCTCTTCATCCTGTGCTTGTCACGTCGGCATGTACCTAAGCTACAGTTGTTAGCATTATTTTGCACGGCATACGCGACGTATACTTACCTAGAGCGGCATGTACCTCAGCTGCAGTTGTTAGCATTGCTTTGCACGGCTTACGCGACATATCTAGAAGGTGAAGTACGATACTTTAAACTTTGCCCACTACATCACATTCGAATTAAAAGCCATCTATTCGTTTCGTAAGAAGGATTTTTACACCTGTTTGTCTATTCTGCGGAGCATAAAACGTCATTTAATGTTTTTGATGGATTTATTGATCCTAGTAGCCATCATGGTTATAATTACATCATAATCTCTAAACCCTGCCTTTTTACTAACCGTTGATAGGCTCAGCTCTGTTTGTCCCCACGAGGGTTAAAATATTTCTTAAGCATGAGGCATAGAACTAGATGGCCAAGGCATTTTTGAATAAAATATTCATTACTATTTCTCCTGATTTCCTGTTCGTTCCACCAGCACATAGTCTATACTTGCTAGGTTAAAGTCTCCTCCTGCTACTATTTAGTACAAGAAGAGTCCAGGTGGCGAGTAAAGACATCTTGGCCAGTAAAGGCGTCGACCGAGCGAGGTGGCGCAGTGGTTAGACACTGGACTCGCATTCGGGAGGACGACGGTTCAATCCCGCGTCCGGCCATCCTGATTTAGGTTTTCCGTGATTTCCCTAAATCACTCCAGGCAAATGCCGGGATGGTTCCTCTGAAAGGGCACGGCCGACTTCCTTCCACATCCTTCCCTAAACCGATGAGACCGATGACCACGCAGTCTGGTCTCCTTGCCCAAACAACCAACCAACCAACCAGTAAAGGCGTCTGGTGACTAATTTTAAAGCGTATCTGTATAAACTCGCAAACATATAAGTGCGTATTAAGTTTGAATTTGGACGTTACCCGACTCATTTTATTGCAAAGAATACACTGATCCTTGGGAAATTTAAACTATCTTTTCGCTATAGTTTTCGTATCTTATTAAATACTTAGAAACTTTGTACCTCAAATTTTATCCAGTATAATTTGGGCACAAATATTTGCTGAAAAATGGTGAATTGTGGGTCTTTGTTACAAACGCTTGAGCAAACAATTAGAATTTTGATATTCTCACTGGATGCAATATGTTGGCAACACGATTTTTTCCTTGATATGTGAACTGGAAAGTTGTTATCTGATGACTTCGAAATTACATCTGTCCTAGAAAACCGTCATATGCTTTCCAAGTGTACTCTGCTACTCAGATAGCAGCTTCCATTGTGTAGTGCAACCTGTCCTGTCGTGTGGAGTCTGGCCTCCAACACATATACATCTACATCTACATTCATACTCCGCAAGCCACCTGACGGTGTGTGGCAGGGGTACCTTGAGTACCTCTATCGGTTCTCCCTTCTATTCCAGTCTCGTATTGTTCGTGGAAAGAAGGATTGTCGGTATGCCTCTGTGTGGGTTCTAATCTCTCTGATTTTATCCTCATGGTCTCTTCGCGAGATATACGTAGGAGGGAGCAATATACTGCTTGACTCCTACGTGAAGGTATGGTCTCGAAACTTCAACAAAAGCCCGTACCGAGCTACTGAGCGTCTCTCCTGCAGAGTCTTCCACGGGAGTTTATCTATCATTTCCGTAACGCTTTCGCGATTACTAAATCATCTACATCTACAGCTACATCTACATGATTACTTTGCAATTCACATTTAAGTGCTTGGAAGAGGGTTCATCGAACCACAATCATACTATCTCTCTACCATTCCGCTCCCGAACAGCGCGCGGGAAAAACGAACACCTCAACCTTTCTGTTCGAGCTCTGATTTCTCTTATTTTATTTTGAAGATCATTCTACCTATGTAGGTTGGGCTCAACAAAATATTTTCGCATTCGGAAGAGAAAGTTGGTGACTGAAATTTCGTAAATCGATCTCGCCGCTACGAAAAACGTCTTTGCTTTAATGACTTCCATCCCAACTCGCATATCATATCTGCCACACTCTCTCCCCTATTACGTGATAATACAAAACGAGCTGCCCTTTTTTGCACCCTTTCGATGTCCTCCGTCAATCCCACCTGGTAAGGATCCCACACCGCGCAGCAATATTCTAACAGAGGACGAGCGAGTGTAGTGTAAGCTGTCTCTTTAGTGGACTTGCTGCATCTTCTAAGTGTCCTGCCAATGAAACGCAACCTTTGGCTCGCCTTCCCCACAAAATTATCTATGTGGTCTTTCAACTGAAGTTGTTCGTAATTTTAACACCCAGGTACTTAGTTGAATTGACAGCCTTGAGAATTGTACTATTTATGGTCGTCGGATGACCTTACCAGACGGTAAATTACAATATCATCTATGAACAACCTAAGAGAACTGCTCGGATTGTCACCCAGGTCATTTATATAGATCAGGAACAGCAGAGGTCCCAGGACGCTTCCCTGGGGAACACCTGATATCACTTCAGTTTTACTCGATGATTTGCCGTCTTTTACTACGAACTGCGACCTTCCTGTCACGAATCCAGGCGCACAACTGAGACGATACCCCATAGGCCCGCAGCTTGATTAGAAGTCGCTTGTGAGAAACGGTGCCAAAAGCTTTCCGGAAATCTAGAAATACGGAATGAACTTGAGATCCCCTGTCGATAGCGCCCATTACTTCGTGCGAATAAAGAGCTAGCTGCGTTGCACAAGAACGATGTTTTCTGAAACCATGCTGATTACGTATCAATAGGTCGTTCCCTTCGAGGTGATTCATAATGTTTGAATACAGTATATGCTCCAAAACGCTACTGCAAACCGACGTCAATGATATAGGTCTGTAGTTCGATGGATTACTCCTACTACCCTTCTTAAACACTGGTGCGACCTGCGGAATTTTCCAATCTGTAGGTACAGATCTATCGGTGAGCGAGCGGTTGTATATGATTGCTAAGTAGGGAGCTATTGTATCAGCGTAATCTGAAAAGAACCTAATCGGTATACAATCTGGACCTGAAGACTTGCCCGTATCAAGCGATTTGAGTTGCTTCGCAACCCCTAAGGTATCTACTTCTAAGAAACTCATGCTAGCAGCTGTTCGTGCTTCAAATTCTGGATTATTCCATTTGTCTTCCCTGGTGAAGGAATTTCGGAAAACTGCGTTCAATAACTCCGCTTTAGCGGCACAGTCGTCGGTAACAGTACCATCGGCACTGCGCAGCGAAGGTATTGACTGCGTCTTGCCGCTTGTGTACTTTACATACGACCAGAATTTCTTCGGATTTTCTACCAAATTTCGAGACAATATTTCGTTGTGGAACCCATTAAAGGCATCTCGCATTGAAGTCCGTGCCAAATTTCGGGCGTCTGTAAATTTTAACGAATCTTCGGGATTTCGCGTTCTTCTGAACTTCGCATGCTTTTTCTGTTACCTCTGCAACAGCGTTCGGACCTGTTTTGTGTACCATGGGGGATCAGTTCCATCTCTTACCAATTTATGAGGTATGAATCTCTCAATTGCTGTTGCTACTATATCTTTGAATTTGAGCCACATCTCCTCTACATTTGCATAGTCAGTTCGGAAGGAATGGAGATTGTCTCTTAGGAAGGCTTGTAGTGACACTTTATCCGCTTTTTTAAATAAAACTATTTTGCGTTTTTTCTGGTGGATTTGGAAGAAACGGTATTGAGCCTAGTTACAACGACCTTGTGATCACTAATCCCTGTATCAGTCATGATGCTCTCTATTAGCTCTGGATTGTTTGTGGCTAAGCGGTCAAGTGTGTTTTCGCAACCATTTACAACTCGCGTTTGTTCGTGTACTAACTGCTCGAAATAATTTTCGGAGAAAGCATTTAGGACAATCTCGGAAGATGTTTTCTGCCTACCACCGGTTTTGAACAAGTATTTTTGCCAACATATCGAGGGAAGGTTGAAGTCCCCACCAACTATTACCGTATGAGTGGGGTATTTATTTGTTACGAGACTCAAATTTTCTCTGAACTGTTCAGCAACTATATCATCGGAGTCTGGGGGTCGGTAGAAGGAGCCAATTATTAACTGAGTTCGGCTGTTAAGTATAACCTCCACCCATACCAATTCGCACGGAGTATCTACTTCGACTTCACTACAAGATAAACCACTAATGACAGACAGAAACGTCCCACCATCAATTCTGCCTAATCTATCTTTCCTGAACACTGTCTGAGACTTCGTAAAAATTCCTGCAGAACTTATTTCAGGATTTAGCCAGCTTTCTGTACCAATAACAAATCAGCTTTTGTGCTTTCTATTAGCGCTTGAAGATCAGGTTTCCCAGCACAACTACAACAATTTACAACTACAGTTCCGACTGTTCCTGGATCCAAGCACGTCCTGTATTTGCCATGCACCCTTTGAGATTGCAGCCCACCCCGTACTTTCCCAAGGCCTTCTAACCTAAAAAACCGCCCACTCCACGCCACACAACCTCCGCTACCCGTGTAGCCGCCAGCTGAGTGTAGTGAACTCCTGACCTATTCAGCGGAACCCGAAACCCCACCACCCTATGGCGCAAGTCAAGGAATCTGCAGCCAACACGGTAGCAAAACCGTCTGAGCCTCTGATTCAGACCCTCCACCCGGCTCTGTACCAAAGGTCCGCAGTCGGTTCTGTCAAGGATGCTGCAGATGGTGAGCTCTGCCTTCATCTCGTAAGCAAGACCGGCAGCCTTCAGCAAATCAGACAGCCGCTGGAATCCAGAGAGAATTTCCTCAGATCCAAAGCGACACACGTCATTAGTGCCGACATGTGCCACCACCTGCAGCTGGCTGCACCCTGTGCTCTTCATGGCATCCGGAAGGACCCTTTCCACATCAGGAATGACTCCACCCGGAATGCACACGGAGTGCACACTGGATTTCTTCCCCACCTTAGCCGCCATATCCCTAAGGGGCCCCATTACGCGCCTAACATTGGAGCTCCCAACTACCAATAAGCCCACCCTCTGCGATTGCCCGGACTTTGAAGGCTGAAAATCATCCTCTGAAACAGGGCAGGCAGCTGCATCTGGCTCAGCCAGAGACAGTACCTGAAACCTGTTTGTCAGACGCACCGGGGAGACTTTCTGATCAGCCTACGGGACGTCTTTCACTGCCTGCCATGCCTTGGAACGACGTCCCAATCATCCACAGGCGAGGGCTCAGCCCCACTGCGGGCAGCAACCGGGGCAACCACAGCGGCAGATCGATCTGGGGACAGACGAGACGAGGTTGACATCCCCGTGATACCCAAGTATGGCTCTCCACAGTGGTGGCCATTGGCAACAGCCTCAAGCTGCACGACCGAAGTCAGCGCCGCCTGCAGCTGTGAGCGAAGGGATGCCAACTCAGCCCTCATCCGAACACAGCAATCACAGTCCCTGTCCATTCTAATCGATGTTGAACAACAGTTATTGAAACACGAGTCCATGCCTAGATAATGCAAGGGAAGCACGCAAAGAATGTATGAACTAACCTGTACAAATGTCTAACGACTAAGCTACAATCTGCCTGAATTTACTCGAAATTACACCTCATATACGAAACTCACATGCAATTTAAGTAAGAATCTACGAAGTAAACACAGAAAAGAAGCTATAGACGTATATTTCTGCGCTGTCGATGTGAACCAACTTGAAGCTCAGGCCACAGTGGTCTCTGAGAGGCTACTAGACAGACAAGTGCCACTGACATACCAAAACAAAACAAATGCCTAACGACTGCGCAACAATCTGCCTGAATTACACCTCCTATACGAAAATCACACGCAATGTAAGTAAGAATCTACGAAATAAACACAGGAAAGAAGCTATATACGTATCTTTCTGCTCTCCGTCGGATCTTCTGTATCTCTTCTATCAACCCTATCTGGTACGGATCCCACACTGGTGAGCAGCATTCAAGCAGTGGGCGAACAAGTGTACTGTAACCTACTTCCTTTGTTTTAGGATTGCATTTCCTTAGGATTCTTCCAATGAATCTCAGTCTGGTATCTGCTTTACTGACGATCAACTTTATATGATCATTCCATTTAAAATCACTCCTAATGCGTACTCCCAGATAATTTATGGAATTAACTGCTTCCACTTGCTGACCTGCTATATTGTAGCTAAATGATATGGGATCTTTCTTTCTATGTATTCGCAGCACATTACACTTGTCTACATTGAGATTCAATTGCCATTCCCTGCACCATACGTCAATTCGCTGCAGATGCTCCTGCATTTCAGTACAATTTTCCATTGTTACAACCTCTCGATATACCAGAGCATCATCCGCAAAAAGCCTCAGTGCACTTCCGATGTCATCCACAAGGTCATTTATGTATATTGTGAATAGCAACGGTCCTACGACACTCCCCTGCGGCACACCTGAAATCACTCTTACTTCGGAAGACTACTCTCCAGTGAGAATGACATGCTGCGTTCTGTTATCTATAAACTCTTCAATCCAATCACACAATTGGTCTGATAGTCCATATGCTCTTACTTTGTTCATTAAACGACTGTGGGGAACTGTATCAAATGCCTTGCGGAAGTCAAGAAACACGGCATCTACCCGGGAACCCGTGTCTATGGCCCTCTGAGTCTCGTGGACGAATAGCGCGACCTGGGTTTCACACGATTGTCTTTTTAGAAACCCATGCTGATTCCTACAGAGTAGATTTCTGGTTTCCAGAAAAGTTATTATACTCGAACATAATACGTGTTCCAAAATTCTTCAACTGATCGACGTTAGAGATATAGGTCTATAGTTCTGCACATTTCTTCGACGTCCCTTCTTGAAAACGGGGATGACCTGTGCCCTTTTCCAATCCTTCGGAACGCTACGCTCTTCTGGGGACCTACGGTACACCGCTGCAAGAAGGGGGGCAAGTTCCTTCGCGTACTCCTTGTAAAATCGAACTGGTATCCCATCAGGTCCAGCGGCCTTTCCTCTTTTGGGAGAGTTTAATTGTTTCTCTATCCCTCTTTCGTCTATTTCGATATCTACAATTTTGTCATCTGTGCGACAATCTAGTGAAGGAACTACAGTGCAGTCTTCCTCTGTAAAAGAGCTTTGGAAAAAGACATTTAGTATTTCGGCCTTTAGTCTGTCATCCTCTGTTTCATTACCGTTTTGGTCACAGAGTGACATTTTGTTTTGATCCACCTACCGCTTTGACATAAGACGGAAATTTCTTAAACCGATAGCGAATCCAATGTCTTATCCATCGGTTCGTGTCATTCAGTAATAAACCCTAAGAAATCAATTTACTGTAGAGAGTTAATCAAGTTTTAACTAGATTGCTAATTCACTAAAGGCGGCTGACAGCTGACACTTCTTGTTGAAAACAATGAAAGTAGCACTACCTGTCTCTGGACTGTCCAGGTTCAGGAATCTGCAGCCAAAGACAATCGCAGAATCGACAAAGCTTCTGGTTGTGACCCTCCAACCGGCTCCAAACCAGAGGACACCCAATCAAAGGTACAATATTGCAAATGTTAAGTCCAGTTTGCGCACAGTGAATAGGCCCAGCTTGCATCCAGTGAATAGGCGTTCACCAGTTCTGCCAACTGTCTGTAAGAACTGAGGATGGCCTTAAAATTCAAGCAACAGGTGTCATTGATACTGAAATGAGCTGAAATGCGAAGATGACAGCACCATGCACTCTCGATAGCAGCAGGCAGATACACTGGTAGATATAATGACAGCACATCGGTTGGCTTTCTTGCCTTAGATTTTGCTCCATAACCAACTTAAGATTGCAACTCTCGACAAATAAGGGTCCCCCTCCCCCTAGTGTCCACTCAGGTCCTACTGTAGAAGTGGACACATGTTCTTTTTTTTGTGTCATCAGTCTTCTGACTGGTTTGATGCGGCGCACCAGGAATTTCTCTCCCATGCGAGCCTTTTCATCTCAGAGTAGCACTCGCAACCTATGCCCTCACTTATTTGCTGGATATGTCCCAATCTCTGTCTCCCTCTACATTTTTACCCTCCACATCTCCCTGTAGTGCCATGGAAGTTATTCCCTGATGTCTTAACATATGTCGTATCATCCTGCACACCTTCTTTTTGTCAGTGTTTTCCATATATTCCTTTCCTCGCCGGTTCTGCGGAGATCCTCCTCATTCTTTACCTTGTTACATTGTCGTACATAAGGTGAATGAGAGGCGTCAGATGGACAGCCCTCATATTTGTTCTCTGTCTTGAGGAAAGTGGACCAGAGATAATCCAGAATACATCGTGACGAATGCAATAAAACCTTATCGGGTACTGTGGAAGGTGCCTCGGCAGCAGAGCTCGTAATCCGAGCATGTGATACTCGAAGGATACTATTTGGTTCTTCACTTGTTGCACAAACATTACACACCAATCCAGCTACCTGAAACGTATTGAACTCTTGACGAACCACGGCCAGCTCCTTCTACGTCTACATAAAGAGACTCCAAATCGCAGTGAAGTGCACGGTAGAGGGTACTTAGCAAGGTACCACATATTAGGGTTTCTTCCCGTTCCAATTGCATATGGAATAGTGTAAGAATGATTGATTCAGTGCGTCCTGTAATTGGTTTTAGCATCACAGTTCTTACGAGAGAGATACGAAGAGAGCTGAAGAATATTTCTAGATTCCTCCCTTAAAACGAGATCCCCTACATTTGTAAGTACCCTTTCACATGAACATGAATACTTGTGTGTATCTTCAACTGTTTACCAGTTAGTTTCTTAGCACTTCTGTGACGTTTTCGCGAGAGTCAAATAAATCTTTGACCGCTTGTGACGCCCTTTTTGGAATACGTTCAGTATCGACTGTTAGTCCTATTTGGTACAGGTTCCATAGACTTGAGCACTATTATAAGATGGGATGCACAAGTAACTTATAAGCAGTGTCCTTTCCAGACTGGCTACATTTTCCTAGACCCTGCCAACAAGCCAAAGTTTCCCACTTGTCATGCGTATTTCCTGTGATTGAGCTTATGCAATCATTTCATCCAGATATTTGTATGAGTTTACTGGTTCCAGATGCGACTCTGTCTCTCTCTCTTTCTCTCTCTCTGCTGTTTAAACAAGGCTGCACAAATGTCCAGTTAGAACTTGATAAGATTCAAATGTGATGCCAAGATTGCAACTTATATATATACTGCCTTGTCGCAGTAGTAACGCCGGTTACCGTCAGATCACCGAAATTAGGGGCTGTTGAGCTTTGCTAGCACTTGGATGGGTCACCGTCCGAGACTAAAGAGTGCTCTAGGAATGCGAGGTACACTCAGCCCTTGTGAGGCCAATTGAGGAGCTACTTGACTGAAAAGTTGCGGCACCGGTCACGAAAAATGATACGGGATGGGAGAGCGGTGTGTTGAGCATATGCCCCTCCGTATGCGCAACCGATGATGTCTCAGGCCTGAGGATGGCTTGGCGGCCGGTCGGTTCTGTTGGGCATTCAAGGCTGTTCGGACGGTGCTTTTTTTTGTTCACATAGTACTTCGTTATAGACAATTGCGGCAGCTGCAAAAATTCTGATGCTGCAAGTAATATTTTCTGCCCGCTCGTTAAATTACGTAATGAACAACAAGGGTCCCAACAAACTTTGCTGGGGAACGAGTGAAGCTCCTTCTGCTGTAGAGAACTCTCCATCCAGATAAAAAGTTGCATCTTGCTACCCAGAAATCGTCAATTCAGTCACAAATTTCATTTGTATAAAGTACTACTATTAATAATTGTAGGTGTAGTATCGAGACAAATGCTTTTCGGAATTCAAGAAACACAGCAACCCTCTGATTGCCTTGGTCCTTGGCTTTCAGGATGTCATATGAGAAAAGCGCAAGTTGGCTATCTATTAATACACTACTGACCATTAAAATTGCTACACCACGAAGATGACGTGCTACAGACGAGAAATTTAACCGACAGGAATAAGATGCTGTGATATGCAAATGATTAGCTTTTCAGAGCATTCACACCTAACACTTGCTGACATGAGGAAAGTTTCCAACCGATTTCTCACACGCAAACAGCAGTTGACCGGCGTTGCCTGGTGAAACGTTGTTGTGATGCCTCGTGGAAGGAGGAGAAATGCGTACTATCACGTTTCCCTCTTTGATAAAGGTCGGATTGTAGCCTATCGCGATTGTGGTTTATCGTATCACGACATTGCTGCTCGCGTTGGTCGAGATCCAATGACTGTTAGCAGAATATGGAGTCGGTGGGTTCAGGAGGGTAATACGGAACGCCGTGCTGGATCCCAACGGCCTCATATCACTAGCAGTCGACATGACAGGCATCTTATCCGCATGGCTCTAACGGATCCCTGAGTCAACAGATGGGGACGTTTGCAAGACAACAACCATCTGCACGAACAGTTCGACGACGTTTGCAGCAGCATGGACTATCAGCTCGGAGACCAAGGCTGCGGTTACCCTTGACGCTGCATCACAGACAGGAGCGCCTGCGATGGTGCACTCAACGACGAACCTGGTTGCACGAATAGCAAAACGTCATTTTTTCGGATGAATCCAGGTTCTGTTTACGATGGTCGAATCCGGGTTTGGCGACATCGCGGTGAACGCACATTGGATGCGCGTATTCGTCATCGCCATACTGGCGTATCACCCGGCGTGAAGGTATGGGGTGCCATTGGTTACACGTCTCGGTCACCTCTTGTTAGCATTGACGGGACTTTGAACAGTGGACGTTACATTTTAGATGTGTTACGACCCGTGGCTTCACCCTTCATTCGATCCTTGCGAAACCCTATATTTTAGCAGGATAATGCACGACCGCATATTGCAGGTCCTGTACGGGCCTTTCTGGAAACAGAAAATGTTCGACTGCTGCCCTGGCCAGCGCATTCTCCAGATCTCTCACCACCTGAAAACGTCTGGTGAATGGTGGCCGAGAAACTGGCTCGTCACAATACGCCAGTGACTACTCTTGATGAACTGTGGTATTGTGTTGAAGCTGCACGGGCAGCTGTACCTTTACACGCCATGCAAGCTCAGTTTGATTCGATGCCCATGCGTATCAACGCCGTTATTACGTCCAGAGGTGGTTGTTGTGGGTACTGATTTCTCAGGATCTATGCATCCAAATTGCGTGAAAATGTAACCGTATGTCAGTTCTAGTATAATATATTTGTCAAAGGAATACCCGTTTATCATCTGCATTCCTTCTCGGTGTAGCAATTGTAAAGGCCAGCAGTGTAGATGTTTTCGGAATCCATGTTTGGTGGCGTGGAAGAGGCAGTCCTTTTAGAATGTTTTAGCTCAGAATATGTTCTAGGATTATAGAAGAGACGGACGTCAATGAGCATGGACGGTAGTAGGATATGCACACATCAATCACTCCGTCACGTTAAAACACAGAGGGGGTCATGGAGTGGGTAGGCAAGGTACGCACCTGAGGATGTTGAGCAGGTGGACGGGCAGGTAGCAGAGCGCGAACATGACGACGACGGCGACCAGCATCTTGGCCGCCTTGCGGCGCGACCGCAGCTGCACCTCGGTGGCCGCGTTGGCGCCCATGGCACTACGCCGGCTGGCGAAGCTCGTCAGCGGCGGCGCTGTACACAGGCATCGCACCAAGTCAGAGGACGCCGCTGCTGTGAAACTAGCACACTCGACAGAGTACGAGGGGTATTCAACAAGTAAAGAGACACTTTTTTTCTGAAAAAGGTTGGTTTAGTTCAGAATTCCAGTACATCATATTGCTCTCCACTCTTTTGTCTACAAGACACTATTTTTCATCAGATTCTACGTTCCTTACGGCGCCTTACTGGGAGCGCTCATATTATAAGTAGGTGTTTAGGTTTTTATGTTGGTAACGCTACGTAGCACTCTATATTACAATTGCTGACTGCGCTGTGTGCAATCTGTGGCTGGTTGGACTCGTTGTTGGAAGTTATTCGCGAGTGTTGTTGGGCAGTTGGATGTGAACAGCGTGTAGTGATGTGCTGTTGGATGTGAACAGAGTGTAGTGTTGGTCTGTTGGATGTGAACAGCGTGTAGTGTTGGTCTGTTGGATGTGAACAGCGTGTAGAGTTGGTCTGTTCGATGTTTACAGCGTCTAGTGTTGGGCAGTTGGATGTGAACAGCATGAAGTGTTGCTCTGTTGGATGTCAACAACATGTAGTGTCGGGCAGTTGGATCTGAACGGCGTGTAGTGTTGGGCAGTTGGACATGAACAGCATGTACCGTTGGTCTGTTGTGTGTGAACAGCATGTAGTGTTGGGCAGTTGGATGTGAACAGCATGTAGTGTTGTTTGTTGGATATGAACAGCATGTAGTGTTGTTCTGTTGAATGTGAACTGTGTGTAGTGCCGGTCTGTTGGATGTGAACAGCTTGTAGTGTTGGCCTGTTGGACGTGAACAGTGTATAGTATTGGGCAGTTGGATGTAAACTAATGCAGCGCCGGTCTGTTGGACGTGAACAGGGTGTAGTGTTGGGCAGTTGGACGTGATCAGCGTGTATTGTTGGTCTGTTGGATGTGAACAGCGTGTAGTGTTGGTCTGTTGGATGTGAACAGGGTGTTGTGTTGGGAAGATGAGAGTGAACAGCGTGTAGTGTTGGACTGTTAGATGAGAACATCGTATAGTGTTGGTCTGTTGGATGAGAACATCGTATAGTTTTGGGCTGTTGTATGTGAACAGCGTGTAGTGTTGGGCAGGTGGATGTGAACAGCGTGTAGTGTTGGGCAATTGGATGTGAACAGCGTCTAGTGTTCGGCAGTTGGATGTAATCAGCGTGTAGTGTTGGGCAGTTGGATGTGGACAGCATGTAGTGTCGGTCACTTGGAAGTCAACAGCGTGTAGTGTTGGGCAGTTGGATGTGAACAGCCTGTAGTATTGTTCTGTTGGATGTGAACAGCGTGTAGTGTCGGTTTGTTGGATCTGAACAGCGTGTAGTGTTGTCCTTTTGGATGTGAACTGTGTGTATGGTTGGTCTGTTGGATGTGAACAGCATGTGGTGTTGGTCTATTGGATGTGAACAGCGTGTAGTACTGGTCTGTTGGATGTGAACAGCGAGTAGTGTTGTGCAGTTGGTTCCGAACAGCATGTGGTGTTGGTCATTTGGACGTGAACAGCATGTGGTGTTGGTCTGTTGTGTGTGAACAGCGTGTAGTGTTTGAGCACTTGGATATGAACAGCGTGAAGTGTTGGTCTGTTGGATGTGAACAGCATGTAGTGTTGGTCTGTTGGATGTGAACAGCATGTAGTGTTGGTCTGTTCGATGTGAACAGCGTGTATTGTTGGGCAGTTGGATGTGAACAGTGTGTAGTTTTGGGCAAATGGATGTGTACAGCGTGGAGTGTTGGTCTGTTGGATGTGAACAGCATATAGTGTTGGTCTGTTGGCTGCGAACAGCGTGTAGTGTTGGTTTGTTGGATGTGAACTGCGTGTAGTGTTGGGCAGTGGGAGGTGAACAGCGTGTAGTGGTGATCTGTTGGACCTGAACAGCTTCTAGTGTTGGTCTGTTGGAGGTGAACAGCGTGTAGTGTGGGGTAGTTGAGTGTGAACAACATGCAGTGTTTGTCTGTTGGATGTGAGCAGCATGTACAGTTAGTTCTTTTGGATGTGAACAGCGTGTAGTGACGGTCTGTTGGATGTGAACAGCGTTGGACCTGAACAGCTTGTAGTGTTTGTCTGTGGGAGGTGAACAGCGTGTAGTGTTGTTCTGTTGGATGTGAACAGTGTGCAGTGTTGGTCTGTTGGATATGAACAGCTTGTAGTGATGGGCAGTTGGATGTGAACAGCGTGTGTTGTTGGTCTGTTTGATGTGAACAGCACGTAGTATTGGGCAGTGAGACGTGAACAGCATGTAGTGTTGGTCTGTTGGTTGTGAAAAGCATGTAGTGTTGGTCTGTTGGATGTGAACAGCGTGTAGTGTTTGTCCGTTGTGTGTGAACAACGTGTAGTGTTGGGCAGTTGGATGTGAACAGTTTTAATTCCTGGTCTGTTGGAAGTGAACGGCGTCTAGTTTTGGGCAGCGTGATGTGAACAGTGTGTAGTGTTGGGCTGTTAAATGTGAACAGTGTGTAATGTTGGTCTGTTAGATGTGAACTGCGTGTAGTGTTGGTCTGTTGGATATTAACAGCGTGTAGTGTTGGTTTGTTGGATGTGAGCCGGCCGTAGTGGATGTGCGGTGAAAGGCGCTGCAGTCTGGAGCCGCAAAACCGCTACGGTGGCAAGTTCGAATAATGCTTTGGGAAAGGATGTTTTGTGATGTCCTTAGGTTCGTTAGGTTTAAGTAGTTCTACGTTCTAGGGGACTAATGACCTAAGCAGTTGAGTCCCATAGTGGTCAGAGCCGTTTGAACCATTTTTTTTGTTGGATGTGAACAGCGTGTAGTGTTGGTCTGTTGGATGTGAACAGCGTGCAGTGTTGGTGTGTATGAGGTGAACATTGTGTAGTTTTGTGCAGTTGGATGTGAACTGCATGTGGTGTTGGTCAGTTGGACATGAACTGCATGTAGTTTTGGTCGGTTGTGTGTGAACTGTGTGTGGTGTTGGGCAGTTGGATGCGAACAGCGTGTAGTGTTGGGCAGTTGGGCAAGAACAGGATGTAGTGTTGTACTGTCGATTGTGAACTGTGTGTAGTGTCTGATGGATGTAAACAGCTGGTAGTGTTGGTCTGTTGGATGTGAACAGCGTGTAGTGTTGGTCTGCTTGATGTGAACAGCATGTAGTGTTGGGCAGTTGGATGTGAATGGCATGTAGTGTTTGTCTGTTGGATGTGAACAGCGTGTAGTGTTGGGCAGTTGGATGTGAACAGCGTGTAGTGTGGTCTGTTGGATGTGAACAGCGTATAGTGTTGGGTAGTTGGATGTGAACACCATATAGTGTCGGTCGGTTGGATATCAAAAGCGTGTAGTGTTGTGCAGCTGGATGTGAACTGTGTCTAGCGATGGTATGTTGGATGTGAACAGCGTGATGTGTTGGTCTCTTGGATGTGAATAGCGTGAAGAGTTGGTCTGTTGGATGTGAACATCGTTTAGTGTTTTTCTTTTGGATGTGAACAGCATGTAGTTTTGGGCAGTTGGATGTGAACAGCGTGTAGTGTTGGTCTGTTGGATGTGTACAGCGTGTAGTGTTGGGCAGTTGGATGTGAATGGCATGTAGTGTTTGTCTGTTGGATGTGAACAGCGTGTAGTGTTGGGCAGTTAGATGTGAACAGCGTGTAGTGTGGTCTGTTGGATGTCAACAGCGTCTAGTGTTGGGCATTTGGGTGTGAACAGCATGTAGTGTTGGGCAGTTGGGCGTGAACAGCATGTAGTAATGGTCTGTTCGATGTGAACAGCGTATAGTGTTGGGTAGTTGGATGAGAATACCATATAGTGTCGGTCTGTAGGATGTCAAAAGCGTATAGTGTTGGGCAGTTGGATGTGAACAGCATGTAGTCTTAGTCTTTTGGATGTGAACAGCATGTGGTGTTGGGTAGTACGATATGAACAGCGTGTAGTGATGGGCAGTTGGATGTGAACAACACGTAGTGTTGGGCGGTAGGATGTTAACAGCATGTAGTGTTGGTCTGTTGGATGTCAACAGCGTCTAATGTTTGGCAGTTGGATGTGAACAGAATGTAGTGTTGGTTTGTTGGCTGTGAAAAGCGTGTAGTGTTGGTCTGCTGGATGTGAACAGCATGTAGTGTTGGTCTGTTAGATGTTCACAGCCTGTAGTGTTCGTCTGTTGGAAGTGAACGGCATCTACTGTTGGTCTGTTGTGTGTGAACAGCGTGTAGTGTTGGGCAGTCGGATGTGAATAGCGTGTAGTGTTGGGCAGTTGGACGTGAACAGCATGTAGTGTTGGTATGTTGAATGTGAACAGCATGTAGTGCTGGTCCGTTGTGTGCGGTGAGCGAGTAGTGTTGTGTTGCATGTGAACAGCATGTAGTGTTGGTCCGTTGTGTGCGGTGAGCGAGTAGTGTTGGGCAGTTGGATGCGAACAGTGTGTAGTGTTGGTCTGTTGGATGTGGACAGCGTGTAGTGTTAGTCTGTTGGATGTGAATAGCGTGTTGTGTTGGTCTGTTGGATGTGAATAGCATGTAGTGTTGGTCTGTTGGATGTGAACAGCGTGTAGAGTTGGTCTGTTGGATGTGAGCAGCTTGTAGTGTTGGTCTGTTGGATGTGATCAGAATGTAGTGTTGGTCTGTTGGATGTGAACGGTGTCTAGTAATGGGCAGTTAGATTTGAACAGCATGTAGTGTTGGGCAGTTGGGTGTGAACATGTTGTAGTGTTGGTCTGTTGGATGTGAACAGCGTGTAGTGTTAGGCAGTTGGATGTGAACAGCGTGTAGTGTTGGTCTGTTGGTTGGGAACAGCGTGTAGTGTTCGGCATTTGGATGTGAACAGCGTCTACTGTTTGGCAGTTGGATGTGAACAGCGTGTAGTGTTGGGCAGTTAGATTTGAACAGTGTGAAGTGTTGCTCTGTTGGATGTGAGCAGCATGCAGTGTTGGTCTGTTGAATGTGAACAGCATGTAGTGTTGGGCAGTCGGATGAGGACAGCGTGTAGTGTTGGTCTGTTGGAAGAGAAAGCTTGTAGTGTTGGTTGGTGGGTTGGTTGGTTTGGGGAAGGAGACCAGACAGCGTGGTCATCGGTCTCATCGGATTAGGGAAGGATGGGGAAGGAAGTCGGCCGTGCCCTTTCAGAGGAACCATCCCGGCATTTGCCTGGAGTGATTTAGGGAAATCACGGAAAACCTAAATCAGGATGGCCAGACGCGGGATTGAACCGTCGTCCTTCCGAATGCGAGTCCAGTGTCTAACCACTGCGCCACCTCGCTCGGTGTAGTGTTGGTCTGTTGGATGTAAACAGTGTGTAGTTTTGGTCTGTTGGATGTGAGCAGCTTGTAGTGTTGGTCTGTTGGATGTGAACAGCATGTAGTGTTGGTCTGTTGGATGTGAACGGCGTGTAGTGTCGGTCTGTTGGTTGTGAACAGCGTATAGTGTTGGTCTGTTGTATGTGAACAGCGTCTAGTGTTGGGCAGTTGGATGTGAACAGCGTATAGTGTTGGTCTGTTGGTTGGGAACAGCGTGTAGTGTTCGGCATTTGGATGTGAACAGCGTGAAGTGTTCGGCAGTTGGATATGAACAGCATGTGGTGTTCGGCAGTTAGATTTGAACAGCGTGTAGTGTTGGTCTCTTGGATGTGAGCAGCATGCAGTGTTGGTCTGTTGGATGTGAACAGCGTGTTGTGTTGGTCTGTTGGATGTTAGCAGCTTGTAGTGTTGGTCTGTTGGATGTGAACAGCATGTAGTGTTGGTCTGTTGGATGTGAACGGCGTGTAGTGTCGGTCTGTTGGTTGTGAACAGCGTGTAGTGTTGGTGTGTTGTATGTGAACAGCGTCTAGTGTTGGGCAGTTGGATGTGAACAGCGTGTAGTGTTGGTCTTTTGGATGTGAACAGCGTCTAGTGTTTGGCAGTTGGATATGAACAGCGTGTAGTGTCGGTCTGTTGGATGTGAACAGCGTATAGTGTTGGGCAGTTGGATGTGAACAGTGTGTAGTGTTGGTCTGTCGGATGTGAACAACGTTTAGTGTTGGTCTGTCGGATGTGAACAACATTTAGTGTTGGTCTGTCTGATGTGAACAGCGTATAGTATTGGGCAGTTGGATGAGAACAGCGCGTAGTGTTGGTCTGTTGGTTATGAACGGCGTGTAGTGTTGGACAGTTGGTTGTGAACAGCGTGTAGTGTTGGTCTGTTGTATGTGAACAGCGTCTAGTGTTGGGCAGTTGGATGAGAACACCTTGTAGTGTTGGTCTGTTGTATGTGAACAGCGTCTAGTGTTGGGCAGTTGGATGAGAACACCTTGTAGTGTTGGTCTGTATGATATCAACAGCGTGTAGTGTTGGGCAGTTGGATGTGAACAGCATGTAGTGTTGGGCTGTTGGATGTGAACAGTGTGTAGTGTTAGTTGTTGGATGTGAACAGCGTGTAGTGTTGAGCTGTTGGATGTGAACAGCCAGTAGCGTTGGGCAGTTGGGGGTGAGCCGCCAGGAGTGGTGGATGTGGGGAGAGAGGTGCCAGAGTTCTGAGAGATGTTGATATGAGCGGACGATCTGGAGGTGCGTCCATCAGAAAAAGAGATCTGTTTAACTGAATGTCACAAATATATACAGGGTGTTACATAAAGGTACGGCCAAACTTTCAGGAAACATGCCTGACACACAAAGTAAGAAAATATGTTATGTGGACATGTGTCCGGATCTGCTTACTTTCCGTCTGTTAGCTCATTTTATTACTTCTCTTCAAATCACATTAATCATGGAATGGAAACACACAGCAACAGAACGTACCAGCGTGACTTCAAACACTTTGTTACAGGAAATTTGAAAATATCCTCCGTTAGCGAGGATACATGCATCCACCCTCCGTCGCATGGAATCCCTGATGCGCTGATGCAGCCCTATAGAGTGGCGTATTGTATCACAGCCATCCACAATACGAGCACGAAGAGCCTCTACATTTGGTACAGGGGTTGCGTACACAAGAGCTTTCAAATGCCCCCATAAATGAAAGTCAAGAGGGTTGAGGTCAAGAGAGCGTGGAGGCCATGGAATTGGTCCCCCTCTACCAATCCATCGGTCACCGAATCTGTTGTTGAGAAGCGTACGAACACTTCGACTGAAATATGCAGGAGCTCCATCGTGCATGAACCACATATTGTGTCGTACTTGTAAAGGCACATGTTCTAGCAGCACAGTTAGAGTATCCCGTATGAAATCATGATAACGTGCTCCATTGAGCGTAGGTGGAAGAACATGGGGCCCAATGAACACATTACCAACAATGCCTGCCCAAACGTTCACAGAAAATCTGTGTTGAAGACGTGATTGCACAATTACGTGCGGATTCTCTTCAGCCCACACATGTTGATTGTGAAAATTTACACTTTGATCACGTTGGAATGAAGCCTCATCCGTAAAGAGAACATTTGCACTGAAATGAGGATTGACGCATTGTTGGATGAATCATTCGCAGAAGTGTACCCGAGGAGGTCAATCAGCTGCCGATAGTGCCTGCACACGCTGCACATGGTACGGAAACAACTGGTCCTCCCGTAGCACTCTCCGTACAGTGACGTGGTCAACGTTACCTTGTACAGCAGCAACTGACGTGATTGCTCACGCGCTGCCTGCGATATGTAAGCTATTATAGAATCTCAGACCAGAGAGCAGTGTTGGTGGCAGTAAGAGCGGTGTCAGTAGGAGTAAGTAGTAGTTATCAGTCTGGTGTACGTAGTTTGCAATGCCGGTCGTGGGGAGCGATGGCGGTGCCTGAGCGATGTAGTATAAGGTACAAATAGCCGCGCGTATGTAGTTTATTACAACAAAATTTGTACTATTGTTATATCAAGTTCCATGTAAATGTTTCAAAAATCTTTTAATAATAATCTTTTTTATAAAGTTAATTGTTTTGACAATCATTCATTTGAATTTAAAGAATTCACTAATTCACTAATTTCTGCAATCCATGGTCATCCCGATTATCGTAAAGAAAAATCAGTTATTTCTTTTTATACGTGACAAATCTAGCTTCCAGCATTGCACTGGGCTGTGCCAAAAAAATTCCTTATAGCAGCAGATATATACGCGTTATCCGGCGACTCCAATGAGGGAAGATTTTTAAATTTATTCAGAATGAATTTTCAGGGCTATGACGCAGCACTGCTGACGTCCAAAATTTACCAATTTAAATTCACAGTCAATTATGGAAAGGTTATAAGTGAGCCACAATTTTTTATTGAAAGATTAGTCACATTTTATTATTGGTAGGTTACGGAACTTATCTGTTGGGAGGTTACGCTGAATGTGAATTATATAATTATATTTTTTACTGTTGGGAGGTTACAAAGCGTCAGTACGTTCAGTTTCACTCTGGAGTTTGAAAATCAAGTAACGTAGAAGTTTTACCAGCACAGTCATTCTTTTCATGCAAAGGGGGAGTTTCAATATGCCTGCACGGTACCACTCTACTGGTCAACGTCAGAGCCAACGTCTTGCTACATCAGTAACCTCCCCATCAATCGCGTACTGCTTCCCGAGGAGTACATCCTTCTTTGGACCAAACACATGGAAAGTCGCAAGGAGCGAGATCAGGGCTATAGGACGGATGAGGAAGAATAGTCGAATTAAGTTTTGTGAGCTTCTTGCGTTGTCATGGAGAAGAAGTTCGTTTCCATTTTTGTGGCGACGAACACGCTAAAGTCGTTTCTTTAATTTCCTTGCGATAGCACAATACACTTCAGAGTTGTTCGTCGCACCGTGAGGGAGGACATCAAACAGAATAATTTTAGTTACATATATTCATATGAACACTCAATTCTTAGCTATGGAATTTTTTTTGGGGGAACAAATGCACAAAATATGAATACAATGTTCAAACTCCAGAAAAGAGCCATAAGAATAATAACCAAAAATACTAGTCGAGTTCATAGTAAAGATCTGTTCAGAACACTGAGGATTTTCACTGCTCTATGTGAATATATTTACCAGTCAGTTGAACACATCAAAAATAACATTGGTAATTACTGCAAAGCCAGCTCTGTCCATGACGATGCAACAAGAGATAAACTCAACTTACATTTACCAAGAAAAAAGTAAACATAAAACTCAAAACAGCATTTTCTACGAAGCAATAAAACTGTACAATAAAGTACCAAAAGTTATTAAAGAAATTGCCAAAATACACTTATTTAAAAAGGGAGCTAAAAATACCTCTGATGCAATACTTTTTATACTTTGAAGGATTACTTAGCTAAAGCAGAGTTTGATAAAAAATGTTATACAAATAAATAATAATAATAATGATTATAAAGTATCCAAAATTTCACATAACCACTTTGTTTTTTTTTCCTTCTTTTTTTCCTTTATAGAAATACTTACCACAAGCTATGCATAGCACAATTCTAACACCTCTTTCTGAGCTCAACCTCTCACTTATTATGGAGGGATGCTGACTCAGTTTTTTCAGGATAGCAAATGGGAAGTTACGGTGCAGAAAATGCCCCCCAAGGGATCACTAGTGTGTGTGTGTGTGTGTGTGTGTGTGTGTGTGTGTGTGTGTGTGTGTGTGTGAGTGTAGTCAGTGAAGTGTTATGAAACAATGTGTGTATAGTGTGTGCAGTGACTGATAATGACATACGAGTGAACAATGTGGCATTACATTATTTAACAAGTTATTTGTAAAAAAAGTATTGTATACCAGGAGTAAATCTAATAATTGTCTCTAACTAGGATTCTTTAAATATATGCGTATACGAATTAGCTTATTTTAAATTGAACTACACTCCTGGAAATTGAAATAAGAACACCGAGAATTCATTGTCCCAGGAAGAGGAAACTTTATTGACACATTCCTGGGGTCAGATACATCACATGATCACACTGACAGAACCACAGGCACATAGACACAGGCAACAGAGCATGCACAATGTCGGCACTATTACAGTGTATATCCACCTTTCGCAGCAATGCAGGCTGCTATTCTCCCATGGAGACGATCGTAGAGATGCTGGATGTAGTCCTGTGGAATGGCTCGGCATGCCATTTCCACCTGGCGCCTCAGTTGGACCAGCGTTCGTGCTGGACGTGCAGACCGCGTGAGACGACGCTTCATCCAGTCCCAAACATGCTCAATGGGGGACAGATCCGGAGATCTTGCTGGCCAGGGTAGTTGACTTACACCTTCTAGAGCGCGTTGGGTGGCACGGGATACATGCGGACGTGCATTGTCCTGTTGGAACAGCAAGTTCCCTTGCCGGTCTAGGAATGGTAGAACGATGGGTTCGATGACGGTTTGGATGTACCGTGCACTATTCAGTGTCCCCTCGACGATCACCAGTGGTGTACGGCCAGTGTAGGAGATCGCTCCCCACACCATGATGCCGGGTGTTGGCCCTGTGTGCCTCGGTCGTATGCAGTCCTGATTGTGGCGCTCACCTGCACGGCGCCAAACACGCATACGACCATCATTGGCACCAAGGCAGAAGCGACTCTCATCGCTGAAGACGACACGTCTCCATTCGTCCCTCCATTCACGCCTGTCGCGACACCACTGGAGGCGGGCTGCACGATGTTGGGGCGTGAGCGGAAGACGGCCTAACGGTGTGCGGTACCGTAGCCCAGCTTCATGGAGACGGTTGCGAATGGTCCTCGCCGATACCCCAGGAGCAACAGTGTCCCTAATTTGCTGGGAAGTGGCGGTGCGGTCCCCTACGGCACTGCGTAGGATCCTACGGTCTTGGCGTGCATCCGTGCGTCGCTGCGGTCCGGTCCCAGGTCGACGGGCACGTGCACCTTCCGCCGACCACTGGCGACAACATCGATGTACTGTGGAGACCTCACGCCCCACGTGTTGAGCAAATCGGCGGTACGTCCACCCGGCCTCCCGCATGCCCTCTATACGCCCTCGCTCAAAGTCCGTCAACTGCACATACGGTTCACGTCCACGCTGTCGCGGCATGCTACCAGTGTTAAAGACTGCGATGGAGCTCCGTATGCCACGGCAAACTGGCTGACACTGACGGCGGCGGTGCACAAATGCTGCGCAGCTAGCGCCATTCGACGGCCAACACCGCGGTTCCTGGTGTGTCCGCTGTGGCGTGCGTGTGATCATTGCTTGTACAGCCCTCTCGCAGTGTCCGGAGCAAGTATGGTGGGTCTGACACACCGGTGTCAATGTGTTCTTTTTTCCATTTCCAGGAGTGTAAATTTGTAAATACTTTGACATGTCCTATATCCTTGCAAAAAGAGATCTACGGATGAATAAAGCTACTACTACTACTCCTAACACCTTTAGAGCCCCAGCAGACTGCCGCCATGACTTTACTGGCAGGAGGTGCGGCTCTGAACGTTTGCTTCGGAGGAGAGTTGATGTGGCGGATGGGCAACCATTTTTTTTTCGGTTCGAAGGGATGAACTCGTGTTTCATCTCCTGTGACGGTGTTCGACAAAAAACTGTCACGATCAGTCTCGTAACCCGCAAGCAATTATTCGTATATGGTCCTTCGTTGCTCTTTATTTCTTCTGTTAGGCGGCGAGGAAGCCAGCAGGAACACGCTTTTGGGTACCCTAGCTGGTGAACGAGTGTGTCAGAACTACCAACAGAAACGCCCAGTTGCGCAGCGAGGGGTTTGTTTGGGATCCGTTGATCACCTCGTGTGAGAGTGTCCGCGCTTTCCGACATTGCAGTAGTGACAGCTTTGTGCGGCCAGCTCACATGAAGGACATCGGACAGGTTCGCGCGACCTTGTTGCAATGATGACAGACGCCTCACCCAACGACTCACCGTGCTTTTGTTCACCGACAGGTCTCCGTAGACGTTCTAGAAGCGCTTATGAACATCTGAGATGCTCAGGTTTTCCGCGGAAAAAAAAATCAGTGACCGCTCTCTACTTGGAACGCATCTCCGTTTAGTTTACACGACGACACTAGGTTGCGGCCAACTGCGCTACCGGCGCGGCGCGCAACTCGTCGGTGAAACTGAACAGTTTAGGCGTGTTCCAACTTTTTTGACACTAGTTGCATGAGTTTTGAGGTTACGTGTGTTCGTAAAGTGTAGGCAAACTGAATATGAAGTGGGGAACGGAGAATAATGTTCGCTTTTTGGATATCTATGCTTTGCATGGGTGTTTGTGGGATTTCAGTGATGCTGGTTACAAAAATAAGCAACATACTGCTGCTTGGCTAAATGGTTCGAATGGCTCTGAGCACTATGCGACTTAACTTCTGAGGTCATCAGTCGCCTAGAACTTAGAACTACTTAAACCTAACTAACCTAAGGACATCACACACATCCACGCCCGAGGCAGCATTCGAACCTGCGACCGGAGCGGTCGCTCGGTTCCAGACTGTAGCGCCTAGAACCGCACGGCCACTCCAGCCGGCTACTGCTGCTCCTGTGACCGTCATGTATAATCAGAACATAGATATTTTGACAACATCTGAGCTGCAGGGCAAAATTTATTGAATTAGGAGCACATATACTACTAATTAAGAAAAATCAACAAATGTAATTCTAGCTGTAGAAATGCTTTTGTCGACTAAAATCCCATCGTTAGAGTTGGCCCACTTTTTTTTTAAAGGAATATTGATGGCAGGAGGGAAGGCTACGCAAATAAAGAAGCTACATTCTTTACTCAATATTCATCTATTTAAAACGTCGCAGTATTGCTCCCCATTCACAAATGTTTGAATTTTGAAATATTGCCACTGTGCAGATCTATCTTCTTAGTGCGGCCTGCTTTGAAAAATTACTGCTGTTAATGTCAATAATTATTACTGTCAATAACTATTGGAATTAATGAAAAAGCGTCATCACCAACTAAAACCGTATCTTATAGCAGCATGCCGAATGTTCTCGATTGTAATGAATGCAATGCGATATGTAATTTCAGTTCTGGCGACAGTGCTTCACGCATGACAATATCTTTATTACCTGTCACATAATTAACTCTATTTTGAAGAAACGTTAACAGTTCTGGTGACATTCTAAGATAAGTAAAAGAACTTCTTGGGTCTTCCATTACAAATAATTTCAACAACGATGCTGAACAACCGAGCTGACGTCTTTTCTTCATCCAGTCACGAATCGAAATACGTTTCTTATATTTTTCTTATGCATCTATTCCACGCAACAATCTTTAACTCCATCACAGATCGTGCGACGTGCAGCTGCCAAACCTTTCATTCCAGACACGACTCAGGAACCCACAAAACGACGAAAATGAAGTATACGAGGTGCGGCTAGAGAAAAACCGGACAGATGCTGGAAAAAACATTTATTTACAATTATTTTTAATTTCATGTTATCTCCTTCAATGTACTCTCCTCCTCGGTCTCTACACCCCTCCATACGAATTTTCCACTGTTCATAGCAATGCTGCAGATCATTTTCGGTAAGTCCATACATTACTTCCGTCGCTTTTTCTTTTACTGCTTCAACAGTCTCAAATCTAGTTCCTTTCAAAGCTGACTTGACTTTAGGGAAAAGAAAAAAGTCACAGGGGGCCAAATCAGGTGAGTAGGGTGGATGATCTAAGATGGGAATGCTGTGTTTTGCCAAAAACGTCTTCACTTGCAACGCACTGTAAGCTGGGGCATTGTCTTGGTGAAGGATCCATGACTTTTTTCTCCACAAATCGTTCCGTTTTCTCCGTACTCGCTCACGTAGGGAAGCCAGGACGCTAATGTAGTAATGCTGATTCACTGTTTGTCCCTCTGGTACCCAATCAATGTGCACAATCCCTTTGATGTAAAAAAAAAACAATCATCATTGCCTTGAATTTCGATTTTGACATTCGTGCTTTTTTTTGTCGTGGAGAACCAGGAGTTTTCCAATGCATCGATTGGCGTTTAGTTTCGGGATCGTAAGTAAAAAACCACGATTCATCGCAAGTAATAACATTTTGTAAGAAGGTGGGATCACTTTCAATGTTTTCCAGGATGTCAGAACAAATCATTCTTCGGCGTTCCTTCTGTTCAATTGTGAGACACTTTAGAACCATTTTTGAACACACTTTGTTCATGTTGAAACTTTCATGAAGAATCTGCCTAACACTTTCCTTGTCAAGTCGTGTTAACTCAGAAACTGCTCTGATTGTTAAACGGCGATCTTGTCGAACAAGTTTACCGATTTTTTCAATGTTTGCATCAGTTTTTGCTGACAATGGTCTGCCAGTGCGAGTGTCATCACTGGTGTCTTCGCGGCCATCTTTAAATCGTTTAAACCACTCAAACACTTGTGTTCGCGATAAACAATCATCGCCGTACACTTGTTGTAACATTACAAACGTTTCACTTGCAGATTTTCCTAGTTTGAAACAAAATTTGATGTTAACACGCTGTTCTTTCTGTACACTCAACATTTTCCGACGCACAGACAAAACGTCAACTACTTAAAACAGACACCACGGGCTGGCTGAGTGCAGGAGGCAGATGAAACTCGAGCAGTAGGCGGAGCGAGAGTCACGTGACAGGCCACGCGACTTTCAGCCTTATTGCATTCGTTTTATTGTTTCACCAGTACTAGTCCGGTTTTTTTCTAGCCACACCTCGTATACTGCCTTTGCCGTGTCTACAGTCAAATATGAAACCATTTGCGTGCAGCTCATTCCACGCAACGAGTGGCGCAACCTAATGTCGTCGTGTAAACTAGGCTTTACAGACGCCATTTTGAAGACTGCGTATAGCGCCACCGCCTTCATGAAACGACAGGGGCTGATGAGGGAATATGTTCCATAACAAATACGGCATTCATAAACTGAAACTGGCAGAGAAGAAAAATGTGTTGCATTACTTATCGAACGCCCCTCGTAACTGTATACTGCCCTAGCGCCGGAAGCTATTTACCATACATAAGATTTAAAGTAATCTGGTCATAAGGTCTCAAGTCAATTACAATAAGATATAATCACGTGGCACCAACATATCTAGACGATAGCAGTGCAAAGCAACTGTCATAGAACTGGTGATGACCTCAGGGCAGGTGAAGATAGTGACTGGATGTAAAGTGAAAGAAATTCACGGAGGAGTAAAAGTGGCTACGCGTGCTTTTAGTAGACTAAATACTGTTTTCAAAACAAATCTTCCTGCGTGTTTGAGAAAGAAAATTTGCAGTTAGTGTATGTTACCAATTTTGACTTATGGCACAGGGGGATGGACTTTTAACACGAAAACCATTCAAAACGTAAGTATTGGTAATCGTCATTGGAGAGATGCATGGGAATTACTAGGAAAGCAGTCTATTTGATCAGGTGAGACTTAATTAAGGTTGTGCTGGAAAGTAAGTTGGCAGAGCATTTAATGAGAAGAACAGATGGTAAATGAATCACGAAAAGTTTTCGCCGATTCGTGATGTCTACGTGATGGAGGTGGATAGATGAGGTTCTAAAACATTCAGGAGCAACACACTGCTGAACATTAAAACTGCAACACTTGCAAGGTTAGCCAATAATAAACGTTTACTTATTGTATCATATAGTAGAGTAGAAGAATGCGTGATTAAACTTGCTGGTGATCCGAGGATGTAAACGGTGTGAACTTTAGTAAACAATGCTGCCACCTCTTTTACAAACAATTGATCTTGGAAAGCAACCTTCGGTTTTGCTACAGTTCTTAACGACTCAAATGTTCGGTACGACTATACCTGGAGAGAAAATGGACGAGAGAGTGCGCTAAAGAAGAAATTCTTTTTAAATTTCAAATTCATAACTGTGTTCTGTCTGTATCTGTGTAATGCATTATCATGTATTCATGTCATATCCTTCCTGTCCCCACTGTGGTCTGCTAGTATGAGTGTGTGGTTTGTCTGTAAATGGCACTAGTTGCCACGAGGTTTCCTTGAATGTTAAGAGCAGTTCAGTCAACTCAAATCTCTTACGAAAGGCAACTCTTCCTGTCCAGATGGTATACCAATCAGGTTCCTCTCAGAGTATGCAGACACAATAGCGCCTTTCTTAGCAATCATATACAACCGCTCACTTGACGAAAAGTCTGTTCCTAATGACTGGAAAGTAGCACAGGTCACACCAATATTCAAGAAAGGAAATAGGAGTACCCCTTTGAATTACAGACCCACATCACTGACCTCAATTTGCAGTAGGATTTTGGAGCATATACTGTACTCGAACATTATGAATCACCTTGAAGAAAATGACTTACTGATAGATAACCAACACGGATTCAGAAAATATCGTTCTTGTGGAACTCAGCTAGCTCTTTATTCTCGTGAAGTAATGAGTGCTGTCGACATGGGATCTCAGATCGATTCCATATTCCTAGATTTCCAGAAGGCTTTTGATGCCGTTCCTCACAAGCTACTATCAATCAAATTGAGTGCATATGGAGTATCGTCTCAGTTGTGTGACTGGATTCGTGTTTTCCTCTTAGAGAGGTCACAGTACGTAGAGATAGACGGTAAATCATCGAGTAGAACAGAAGTGATGGCTGGCGTTCGCAAGGTAGTGTCATAGGCCCTCTGCTGTTCCTGATTTATACACTCCTGGAAATGGAAAAAAGAACAAATTGACACCGGTGTGTCAGACCCACCATACTTGCTCCGGACACTGCGAGAGGGCTGTACAAGCAATGATCACACGCACGGCACAGCGGACACACCAGGAACCGCGGTGTTGGCCGTCGAATGGCGCTAGCTGCGCAGCATTTGTGCACCGCCGCCGTCAGTGTCAGCCAGTTTGCCGTGGCATACGGAGCTCCATCGCAGTCTTTAACACTGGTAGCATGCCGCGACAGCGTGGACGTGAACCGTATGTGCAGTTGACGGACTTTGAGCGAGGGCGTATAGTGGGCATGCGGGAGGCCGGGTGGACGTACCGCCGAATTGCTCAACACGTGGGGCGTGAGGTCTCCACAGTACATCGATGTTGTCGCCAGTGGTCGGCGGATGGTGCACGTGCCCGTCGACCTGGGACCAGACCGCAGCGACGCACGGATGCACGCCAAGACCGTAGGATCCTACGCAGTGCCGTAGGGGACCGCACCGCCACTTCCCAGCAAATTAGGGACACTGTTGCTCCTGGGGTATCGGCGAGGGCCATTCGCAACCGTCTCCATGAAGCTGGGCTACGGTCCCGCACACCGTTAGGCCGTCTTCCGCTCACGCCCCAACATCGTGCAGCCCGCCTCCAGTGGTGTCGCGACAGGCGTGAATGGAGGGACGAATGGAGACGTGTCGTCTTCAGCGATGAGAGTCGCTTCTGCCTTGGTGCCAATGATGGTCGTATGCGTGTTTGGCGCCGTGCAGGTGAGCGCCACAATCAGGACTGCATACGACCGAGGCACACAGGGCCAACACCCGGCATCATGGTGTGGGGAGCGATCTCCTACACTGGCCGTACACCACTGGTGATCGTCGAGGGGACACTGAATAGTGCACGGTACATCCAAACCGTCATCGAACCCATCGTTCTACCATTCCTAGACCGGCAAGGGAACTTGCTGTTCCAACAGGACAATGCACGTCCGCATGTATCCCGTGCCACCCAACGTGCTCTAGAAGGTGTAAGTCAACTACCCTGGCCAGCAAGATCTCCGGATCTGTCCCCCATTGAGCATGTTTGGGACTGGATGAAGCGTCGTCTCACGCGGTCTGCACGTCCAGCACGAACGCTGGTCCAACTGAGGTGCCAGGTGGAAATGGCATGGCAAGCCGTTCCACAGGACTACATCCAGCATCTCTACGATCGTCTCCATGGGAGAATAGCAGCCTGCATTGCTGCGAAAGGTGGATATACACTGTACTAGTGCCGACATTGTGCATGCTCTGTTGCCTGTGTCTATGTGCCTGTGGTTCTGTCAGTGTGATCATGTGATGTATCTGACCACAGGAATGTGTCAATAAAGTTTCCCCTTCCTGGGACAATGAATTCACGGTGTTCTTATTTCAATTTCCAGGAGTGTATAAATGATCTAGGTGATAATCTGAGCAGCCCCCTTAGATTGCTTGCAGATGACGCTGTAATTTACCGTCTAGTAAAATCATCAGACAATCAATTCCAATTACAAACTGATCTAGAGAGAATGTCTGTATGGTGCGAAAAGTTGCAATTAGCACTAAACAAAGAAAAGTGCGAGGTCATCCACATGGGTACTAAAAGAAATCCGATAAATTTTGGGTATACGATAAATCGCACAAATATAAGGGCTGTCAATTCGACTAAATACCTAGGAATTACAATTACCAGCAACTTAAATTGGAAAGACCTCATAGATAATATTGTGAGGACGGCGAAACAAAGACCGCTTTGTTGGCAGAACACTTAGAAGATACGACAAACCCACTAAAGAGACAGCCTACATAACACTTGTCCGTCCTCTGCTGGAATATTGCTGCGCGGTATGGGGTCGTTACCAGGTAGGATTGACGGAGGACATCAAAAAAGTGAAAAGAAGGGCATCTCGTTTCATGTTATCGCGCAATAGCGGTGAGAGTGTCACTGATATGGTACGCGAGTCATGTGCGATCAGTCACTGAAACAAAGGCGGTTTTCTTTGCGGCGAGATCTATTTACGCAATTTCAATCACCAACTTTCTCTTCGGAATGCTTAAATATTTTGTTGACACCCACCTATGTAGGGAGAAATGATCATCATAACAAAATAAGAGAAATCAGAGCTCGAACGGAAAGATTTAGGTTTTTCTTTTTCCCACGCGCCATTCGAGAGTGGAATCGTAGGTATGAAAATGGTTCGATGAACCCTCTGCCATGCACTTAAGTGTGAATTCCAGAGAAACCATGTAGATGTAGAGCTTTGAATAAGGCAACGTTGGGTCAGAGAGGCACTAGTGGCCACTGGTTGTGAGGTTGGTACAGGTAGAAACCGCTTACCCTCTCTGGGCCCTTACTGGTTATTGCTTAGACACCAGCGACTGAGCAGGTTAGTTTTACTATTCCCTAGGTCCCCGGTGAATGAGGACGCTCTGTTTTCTCTAGTTGCTAAACTGAAGTGTGTAAGCGTTTGCTTTGTTTGAGTTGCCGGTAGTCACTCCGGTCTGTGGTAACGATAATCATGCCGCACCAACTATTTCAGTCATGGAACGATATTAATTTCATTAGTATTCAGTTTATTCGATGGGATCTTTAATGCAATTTGAACTTGGCATGGACGAGCAGTGTCGCCACGTTATGTGCAGTTTCGTGTATAATATCCGAATGTGACGTGTGCGTTGTGGGATGCTTGTGTTAAATTTTATTTAATTTATTTCATCCCCATGGACTCAGCAGCCCGTTTCTTTGTAAACCACAAGGCTCCAGTTCGACGTAAACACCTCTAGTGTTCGAATTGAAGCCTCAGTTTCATTGCGGAGTAGATATGCTTTTTTTTTTTTTTTTTGTCATCAGTCTACTGACTGGTTTGATGTGGCCCGCCACGAATTCCTTTCCTGTGCTAACCTCTTCATCTCAGAGTAGCACTTGCAACCTACGTCCTCAATTATTTGCTTGACGTATTCCAATCTCTGTCTTCCTCTACAGTTTTTGCCCTCTACAGCTCCCTCTAGTACCATGGAAGTCATTCCCTCATGTCTTAGCAGATGTCCTATCATCCTGTCCCTTCTCCTTATCAGTGTTTTCCACATATTCCTTTCCTCTCCGATTCTGCGTAGAACCTCCTCATTCCTTACCTTATCAGTCCACCTAATTTTCAACATTCGTCTATAGCACAACATCTCAAATGCTTCGATTCTCTTCTGTTACGGTTTTCCCACAGTCCATGTTTCACTACCATACAATGCTGTACTCCAGACGTACATCCTCAGAAATTTCTTCCTCAAATTAAGGCCGGTATTTGATATTAGTAGACTTCTCTTAGCCAGAAATGCCTTTTTTGCCATAGCGAGTCTGCTTTTGATGTCCTCCTTGCTCCGTCCGTCATTGGTTATTTTACTGCCTAGGTAGCAGAATTCCTTAACTTCATTGACTTCGTGACCATCAATCCTGATGTTAAGTTTCTCGCTGTTCTCATTTCTACTACTTCTCATTACCTTCGTCTTTCTCCGATTTACTCTCAAACCATACTGTGTACTCATTAGACTGTTCATTCCGTTCAGCAGATCATTTAATTCTTCTTCACTTTCACTCAGGATAGCAATGTCATCAGCGAATCGTATCATTGATATCCTTTCACCTTGTATTTTGAATCCACTCCTGAACCTTTCTTTTATTTCCATCATTGCTTTCTCGATGTACAGATTGAAGAGTAGGGGCGAAAGGCTACAGTCTTGTCGTACACCCTTCTTAATACGAGCACTTCGTTCTTGATCGTCCACTCTTATTACTCCCTCTCGGTTGTTGTACATATTGTATATGACCCGTCTCTCCCTATAGCTTACTCCTACTTTTTTCAGAATCTCGAACATCTTGCACCATTTTATATTGTCGAACGCTTTTTCCAGGTCGACAAATCCTGTGAAAGTGTCTTGATTTTTCTGTAGCCTTGCTTCTATTATTAGCCGTAACGTCAGAATTGCCTCTCTCGCCCCTTTACTTTTCCTAAAGCCAAACTGATCGTCACCTAGCGGATTCTCAATTTTCTTTTCCATTCCTCTGTATATTATTCTTGTAAGCAGCTTCGATGCATGAGCTGTTAAGCTGATTGTGCGATAATTCTCGCACTTGTCAGCTCTTGCCGTCTTCGGAATTGTGTGGATGATGCTTTTCCGAAAGTCAGATGGTATGTCGCCAGACTCATATATTCTACACACCAACGTGAATAGTCGTTTTGTTGCCACTTCCCCCAAAGATTTTAGAAATTCTGATGGAATGTTATCCATCCCTTCTGCCTTATTTGACCGTAAGTCCTCCAAAGCTCTTTTAAATTCCGATTCTAATACTGGATCCCCTGTCTATTCTAAATCGACTCCTGTTTCTTCTTCTATCACATCAGACAAATCTTCACCCTCATAGAGGCTTTCAATGTATTCTTTCCACCTATCTGCTCTCTCCTCTGCATTTAACAGTGGAATTCCCGTTGCACTCTTAATGTTACCACCGTTGCTTTTAATGTCACCAAAGGTTGTTTTGACTTTCCTGAGTCTGTCCTTCCGACAATCATATCTTTTTCGATGTCTTCACATTTTTCCTGCAGCCATTTCGTCTTAGCTTCCCTGCACTTCCTATTTGTTTAATTCCTCAGCGACTTGTATTTCTGTATTCCTGATTTTCCCGGAACATGTTTGTACTTCCTCCTTTCATCAATCAACTGAAGTATTCTTCTGTTACCCATGGTTTCTTCGCAGCTACCTTCTTTGTACCTATGTTTTCCTTCCCAGCTTCTGTGATGGCCCTTGTTAGAGATGTCGATTCCTCTTCAACTGTACTGCCTACTGCGCTATTCCCTATTGCTGTATCTATAGCGTTAGAGAATTTCAAACGTATCTCGTCATTCCTTAGTACTTCCGTATTCCACTTCTTTGCGTATTGATTCTTCCTGACTAATGTCTTGAACTTCAGCCTACTCTTCATCACTACTATATTGTGATCTGAGTCTATATCTGCTCCTGGGTACGCCTTACAATCCAGTATCTGATTTCGGAATCTCTGTCTGACCATGATGTAATCTAATTGAAATCTTCCCGTATCTCCCGGCCTTTTCCAAGTATACCTCCTCCTCTTGTGATTCTTGAACAGGGTATTCGCTATTACTAGCTGAAACTTGTTACAGAACTCAATTAGTCTTTCTCCTCTTTCATTCCTTGTCCCAAGCCCATATTCTACTGTAACCTTTTCTTCTACTCTTTCCCCTACAACTGGATTCCAGTCGCCCATGACTATTAGATTTTCGTCCCCCTTTACATACTGCATTACCCTTTCAATATCCTCATACACTTTCTCTATCTGTTCATATTCAGCTTGCGACGTCGGCATGTACACCTGAACTATCGTTGTCGGTGTTGGTCTGCTGTCGATTCTGATTGGAACAACCCGGTCATTGAACTGTTCACAGTAACACACCCTCTGCCCTACCTTCCTATTCATAACGAATCCTACACCTGTTATACCATTTTCTGCTGCTGTTGATATTACCCGATATTCATCTGACCAGAAATCCTTGTCTTCCGTCCACTTCACTTCACTGACCCCCACTATATCTAGATTGAGCCTCTGCATTTCCCTTTTCAGATTTTCTAGTTTCCCTACCACGTTCAAGCTTCTGACATTCCACGCCCCGACTCGTAGAACGTTATCCATTCGTTTATTATTCAATCTTTTTCTCATGGTATCCTCCCCCCCTGGCAGTCCCCTCCCGGAGATCCGAATGGGAGACTATTCCGGAGTCTTTTGCCAATGGAGAGATCGTAATGATACTTCTTCAATTACAGGCCACATCTCCTGTGGATACACGTTACGTGCCTTTAATGCAGTGGTTTTCATTGCCTTCTGCATCCTCATGTCGTTGATCATTGCTGATTTTTCCGCCTTTAGGGGCAATTTCCCACCCCTAGGACAAGAGAGTGCCCTGAACCTCTATCCGCTCCTCCGGCCTGTTTGACAAGGCCGTTGGCAGAATGAGGCTGACTTCTTATGCCGGAAGTCTTCGGCCGCCAATGCTGATTATTTATCAAAATTTAGGCATTGGCGGGAATCGAACCCGGGACCGAAGACGTTTTGATTATGAATCAAAGACGCTACCCCTAGACCACGGGTCTATATGATTATGTCTCGTAAATTTATTAACAAGATTACTGAATTTTACGAAATTTCGGAAGTAGGCTTTTATTTCTAAAACTGACCGCTACAGCATGTCGCACTCGGACCCAATGAGCTTACATGTGGAGTAGGGAAGCTATCAGTGTGAACGTGGTGTGTGTCATCTTGATAAACCGTTACCAGTAATTTAGCAGACTTGTCCCAAACTTGTTGGTCCAGTTGTTGCGTTGTATAATGTACCATGAGTCGAGATTCACGCGCCAGCATTCAAAGTAGCTGTGTTTTAACTTCACATGTGTGTGTGTGTGTGTTAGTCTTAATGAGGAAATGTTAATTATTGCTAAATTCATTGATATTACATCTCAATGCGCCATTCCTCTCCCTAATCAGGATCCTTAAAATCAGTCAGTTTGTACCAGTTGTTTCAATGAAATTTGTCATGATTATTGTGTATACGTAGGTTGGAACTTAAATAGTGGCAACTATTTATTCAGAACCGATACAAAAGAGTTACATGTTTGCACCTGTTACTGTGCTTCAAAGTAGTCACCAGCGTTGTGTAGAAACCGTCGCCAGCGATGTTAAAGACGTAGTACACAGTTAGCAGAGCCTATTCTGTTGATGGTGCGAATAGAGTGGTCTACTGCCTGTCGAATCTCTGGAACAGTTCTGAAGCGAATACCACGAAGTGGTTCCTTCATCTTCAGAATCAAATCAAAGTCACAAGGACTTAAATCGGAGGATTATGGTAGATGGTGCATTACTTCCCAGTCCCATCGACCGAACAGAGCAGCCACAGCTTGCGCTGTATGCGCCCGCGCATTGCCGTCAAAATGATGGGTGGGTTATGCAGAAAGTGTCGCCGCTTCTTTCGCAAAGCTGCTCGCAGTTGATGTTCCAAAAACGACCAGCTTTGAGGGACTGGTGACTACTTTGAAGCACAGTAACAGGTGCTAACATGTAACTCTTTTGTATCGGCTGTGAATAAATAGTTGCCACTATTTAAGTTCCAACCCTCGTATACATCCAACATATAGATTGGTATTTTATTAATTCATCAAATGATCTGTGAGGTGGCACATATTTATCAGTTTAATTAATTGATATTTAAAGAAATCTGGCCCACTAATCAGAAATTTTGTGTTTGTACTTGTTCGGGGCAAACAGATATGGGATCTAGTTGCACAGTCATTCTTGAGATCCGGGAAATCAGAAGAAAAATATTTTGCGAAACTGATCCTGTTGTGTCAGCTCTGTACCAGAGTTTATCAAGAGGAGTGACTGATGAATGGTGGCGTGGAGTCCACCCATTTTCAGGCGGTTCCAATGGGCGATAGATCTGGAAATGTGCTGGTCAGGGCAACAGTCAAATACCCATCGTATAGAGGTAGGTTAGCACGGCAGGGACATCATGCGTTCTTTCTTCTGTTTAAAGGTAACGTCACGGACACTTCAAAAATAGGACATTGATATCGGCCTTGTCAGAAATGCTGTACCTGCTGTCCAACTAAACAGCTACATGAACAAGAGACGACCATATTCTGTAACCACTGACACTTCATATGACCATGCCAGGTGTTAGGTCCGTATTACGACGACCATTACAATCTGCCGACGTTCCTTCTCATCGGAGCCTACATGCACGGATATGTCCACCGGGATGCTGCATGCAGAACCAGGACTGAAAAGAAGCAGTGTTGCCATGCTACACTCCTGGAAATTGAAATAAGAACACCGTGAATTCATTGTCCCAGGAAGGGGAAACTTTATTGACACATTCCTGGGGTCAGATACATCACATGATCACACTGACAGAACCACAGGCACATAGACACAGGCAACAGAGCATGCACAATGTCGGCACTAGTACAGTGTATATCCACCTTTCGCAGCAATGCAGGCTGCTATTCTCCCATGGAGACGATCGTAGAGATGCTGGATGTAGTCCTGTGGAACGGCTTGCCATGCCATTTCCACCTGGCGCGTCAGTTGGACCAGCGTTCGTGCTGGACGTGCAGACCGCGTGAGACGACGCTTCATCCAGTCCCAAACATGCTCAATGGGGGACAAATCCGGAGATCTTGCTGGCCAGGGTAGTTGACTTACACCTTCTAGAGCACATTGGGTGGCACGGGATACATGCGGACGTGCATTGTCCTATTGGAACAGCAAGTTCCCTTGCCGGTCTAGGAATGGTAGAACGATGGGTTCGATGACGGTTTGGATGTACCGTGCACTATTCAGTGTCCCCTCGACGATCACCAGTGGTGTACGGCCAGTGTAGGAGATCGCTCCCCACACCATGATGCCGGGTGTTGGCCCTGTGTGCCTCGGTCGTATGCAGTCCTGATTGTGGCGCTCACCTGCACGGCGCCAAACACGCATACGACCATCATTGGCAGCAAGGCAGAAGCGACTCTCATCGCTGAAGACGACACGTCTCCATTCGTCCCTCCATTCACGCCTGTCGCGACACCACTGGAGGCGAGCTGCACGATGTTGGGGCGTGAGCGGAAGACGGCCTAACGGTGTGCGGGACCGTAGCCCAGCTTCATGGAGACGGTTGCGAATGGTCCTCGCCGATACCCCAGGAGCAACAGTGTCCCTAATTTGCTGGGAAGTGGCGGTGCGGTCCCCTACGGCACTGCGTAGGATCCTACGGTCTTGGCGTGCATCCGTGCGTCGCTGCGGTCCGGTCCCAGGTCGACGGGCACGTGCACCATCCGCCGACCACTGGCGACAACATCGATGTACTGTGGAGATCTCACGCCCCACGTGTTGAGCAACTCGGCGGTACGTCCACCCGGCCTCCCGCATGCCCACTATACGCCCTCGCTCAAAGTCCGTCAACTGCACATACGGTTCACGTCCACGCTGTCGCGGCATGCTACCAGTGTTAAAGACTGCGATGGAGCTCCGTATGCCACGGCAAACTGGCTGACACTGACGGCGGCGGTGCACAAATGCTGCGCAGCTAGCGCCATTCGACGGCCAACACTGCGGTTCCTGGTGTGTCCGCTGCGCCGTGCGTGTGATCATTGCTTGTACAGCCCTCTCGCAGTGTCCGGAGCAAGTATGGTGGGTCTGACACACCGGTGTCAATGTGTTCTTTTTTCCATTTCCAGGAGTGTATTATCGATGCATGCAGCACTGTCGGCGCGGCCCTCTCTGCTGCTACGTCAAAGGTCGCCGTGCTGACGGTCCGTAGTGCTAGAGTGTTGCAGACAAGCTCATTTTCTGACGCAACGTACGTGATGTGTCTGTACAATCCCACACAGACAAATGAGCAATATGCCTGTACTCTCTGCTACTGGTTACTTAGGGCGTGGAGTTTGGCCCTTCTGAACCCACGTACTCCATATTTGGATGACATCGTCAGATCCCGACCAAACACGAGCAGCAGTATCATGGACCGATAACCGCAGTCTCGACAGGCTCTGAACCTGCCGCTGTCAGATTCCCACGCCAGTTGGTAGACGTTTTACCCTCTTCCACCGTCTTCTCAAAAGAAGCAATATTAAAACATGTTTTCTGAACGAGAAATCCACTGTGCAATATTTCGTTATATGTTGAATTTAAATGGAGTTATTGCTACCTGCTTTGTGTGGTGGCGCTGAAGTTCTAGGCGCTTGTTTATACGGGTAAGTTGTGTGCTTCAATTCAGTTTGCCGTTTGGTGCTTGCCACCGTCATGATGCTGCAATTTAAATGACCAGCAGCGTACATGGGTGTAGCTTAAGACCATAATGCACGGAAAAATTTAAAGAAGCCTTCATCCAGCATGCCTGATGATGATGACGACGACGATGACGACGATGATGATAATGATGATCATGATGATGACGTCATGCAGAACAACTCCTAGTAGCAGTATTCATCACTTGGGCGTCTTCAGGCACAGGGAAAACAATCTAGTTACATTTGGCTCCGTCCTCTTACCACATACGAGTATCCAATATCAGTAAAGACAATGCCCTGATGAGTCATGTTGTAACCTGCCATGTTATAGCGCTTTACATTTGCGTCTGTACTGGAAAACCAGAGCTGCTACAGGCTCGTGCTGATGTGCTGAGCAGGACACCAAAGCAGGTGCATCACTCGGAGACGATACTACGAAACTGGTTTCCGTTAAGCGGGTCGAAACTGAACAGCGCAAAAACTTATAAAACACAGTTGAAAACCAAACATTCAAAGTGCATGGATATTAAAATACATCATAATGATCATCTTTAGGAAGAAGTTGATACAGTCAGATTTCTTGGATTAAATTTGAAAAGCTTAATTAAGCAGTTTTACATTTGCAGTGCAGATATTAGCAAGTTCTGCTGACACAAATGCACCCTTCCTCCCACCTCCCCCCCACTCCCCCCCTCCCCCACCACCACCGACCAGAAAAACAAATCATTATTAAGTTTGAGTCTTCCATTAACTTTGGTATAGTTTTTTGGGCACGTTCAAATACTGTATCTCAGTCACTGAAGCTGCGGGAGAATACTGTTACATGTTTCATGCATGTGTGAAGCATAGATATCTTAATTCCCATTATTTCAGGAACTAGAATTCATAACTTTTTCCTTCATATAAAGTCACTGATTTACAGGGTGTTACAATAAGGTGCGGCCAAACTTTCAGGAAACATTCCTCACACACAAATAAAGAAAAGATGTTATGTGGACATGTGTCCGCAAACGTTTAATTTCCATGTTAGAGATCATTTTAGTTTTGTCAGTATGTACTGTACTTGCTCGATTCACCGCCAGTTGGCCCAATTGAAGGAAGGTAATGTTGACTTCGGTGCTTGTAGTACGTAGCATCAACAGGTTAGTGTTCACTACGAACGTGGTTTTGCAGTCAGTGCAATGTTTACAAATGCGGAGTTGGCAGATGCCCATTTGATGTATAGATTAGCACGGGGCAATAGCGGTAGCGCGGTACATTTATATCGAGACAGATTTCCAGAACGAAGGTGTCCCGACAGCAAGACGCTCGAAGCAATTGGTCAGCGTCTTAGGGAGCACGGAACATTCGAGCCTATGACTCGCGACTGGGGAAGACCTAGAACGACGAGGACACCTGCAATGGACGAGGCAATTCTTCGTGCAGTTGACGATAACCCTAAAGTCAGCGTCAGAGAAGTTGCTGCTGTACAAGGTAACGTTGACCACGTCACTGTATGGAGAGTGCTACGGGAGAACCAGTTGTTTCCGTACCATGTACAGCGTGTGCAGGCACTATCAGCAGCTGATTGGCCTCCACGGGTACACTTCTGCGAATGGTTCATCCAACAATGTGTCAATCCTCATTTCAGTGCAAATGTTCTCTTTACGGATGAGGCTTCATTCCAACGTGATCAAATTGTAAATTTTCACAATCAACACGTGTGGGCTGAAGAGAATCCGCACGCAATTGTGCAATCGCGTCATCAACACAGATTTTCTGTGAACGTTTGGGCAGGCATTGTTGGTGATATCTTGATTGGGCCCCATGTTCTTCCACCTACGGTCAATGGAGCACGTTATCGTGATTTCATACGGGATACTCTACCTGTGCTGCTAGAACATGTGCCTTTACAAGTACGAGACAACATGTGGTTCATGCACGATGGAGCTCCTGCACATTTCAGTCGAAATGTTCGTACGCTTCTCAACAACAGATTTGGTGACCGATGGATTGGTAGAGGCGGACCAATTCCATGGCCTCCACGCTCTCCTGACCTCAACCCTCTTGACTTTCATTTATGGGGCATTTGAAAGCTCTTGACTACGCAACCCCGGTACCAAATCTAGAGACTCTTCGTACTCGTATTGTGGACGGCTGTGATACAATACGCCATTCTCCAGGGCTGCATCAGCGCATCAGGGGTTCCATGCGACGGAAGGTGGATGCATGTATCCTCGCTAACGGAGGACATTTTCAACATTTCCTGTTACGAAGTGTTTGAAGTCACGCTGGTACGTTCTGTTGCTGTGTGTTTCCCTCTTCTTCTTCTTCTTCTTCTTCTTCTTCTTCTGTAGTGGTCAATCCAAGGATTGGTTTGCAACAGCTACAATGGCAGCTTGTCTCCATTCTGTGCGTCTTTCAGCTTTTCTCTTCATTTCTTTATAGGTGTCAGGGTGTCACATCCCACATCTTTCACGATTTGATCCATGTACCTCAGTCGTTTTCTTCCTCTTGGTCTTTTTCCCTCGACATATCCCTCTATGATTGTGTTCAGGAGTCCTTTATGTCTTAATAGATGGCCTGTAAATTACACTCTTCTTTTAACAATGAAACTCCAGAAGCTTCTCTTCTCACCTGCTCTTTCCAGAACCACTTCGTTTGTGATCTTGTCGATCCATTTTATTTTGAGCATGCGTCTATAGCACCACATTTCAAAAGAATTTAGCTTCTGCTGTTCCTCTGTCCCGAGAGTCCATGTTTCACACCCATAGCATGCCACACTCCACACATATGATTTCAAAAATCTTTTCCTGGTTTCAAGGCTGATGCTCTTAGATTTTAATATGTTTTTCTTCTTGTTAAAAGCAGCCTTTGCTTGAGCTATTCTACTTCTCACTTCTACCTTGCTCCTTCCATCCCTGGTAATATTACTGCCCAGATAAGTAAATTTATCAACTTGTTCAAGCAGTTCATTGCCTACATGAACTTGGAATTTCACTTGATCTTCTTTGTCGCATGCCATTACTTTTGTTTTTGCTTTATTAATTCTGATATTATATTCTTCACCCATAACTTTATCCATTCTATTCAGTAGGACTACAAGATCTTCTTCACTTTCAGCCAGGACAGCTATATCATCGGCATATCTTATCATATCTATTCGTTGGCCTGTCTGTGAATTTTCCATTACTTTTTTCATCGCCTCTTCAATGTATACGTTAAAGATAACAGGGGATAGTGCGCAACCTTTGTCGGACACCTTTCCGTGTCTGCACCTCTTCTTGTTTTGTCCGTCCACGGATAACTGCTGTCTCGTTTTTGTACGGGTTCCATATCATTTTTCTATCTTTATGGTCTATTCCTACTTTTTTGAGTACCTCAAACATCTTATCCCATTTAACATTATCAAAGGCTTTCTCTACATCTACGAAAGCTATGTATGTTTTGAGGCACTTATCTAGTCGTTTCTCTATTATTAGTTTTAGAGCAAATATTGCTTCTCTGGTTCCTCTATCTTTCCGGAATCCAAACTGGTCTTCGGAGAGTGTAGCTTCGACTTTTTGTTCTATGCGTTTTAGGATAATTGAGGTTAATATTTTAGAGGCGTGAGTAACTAGGCTGAGTGACCTATAATTTTCACATCTTGTAGCATTTGCCTTCTTTGGAATGGGGATCATAATGTTTTTCTCAAAGTCTGTAGGAATTTTACCCTGCTCGTACATGTTGAAAACAAGATTATACAACTCCTGATTCAGTTTTGCTCCTCCAGATTTCAGAAGTTCGGCTGGGGTATTGTCTATACCAGGCGATTTGTTGTTTTTCAATTTTTTCAGAGCTAGTTCAAACTCTACCTTTAATATAGGTTCACCTATGTTGTGTGCATCTACTTCTGTTTCTTCTTCCATGATGTTTTCAGACAGGTCTGGTCCGCTGTACAGTTTTCCTATATATTGTTTCCATCTTCTTGCAACTTCATCATCGTCATCCAACATATTGCCATTTTCATCCATCACAGCCCTATACTTGTTTCTTCTGTCTCCAAAGCAATATCTCACATATTTATAGGCCTTGTCGATATTTCCCTTGCTCATGTTGTCCTCAACTGAAATACAAAGATCATCAAGGTATTTTTCTCTTGCTTGTTTTGCTTCTCTGTTGATTCTGTTTTTCAGACTCTTGTATTTCTCTTGGTCTTCCTTCTTCACAGAATTTTTTAATTTCCTTCTTTCTTCCATCATATTTAGTAGGTCATTAGTGATCCATTCCTTCCTTTTCTCTGTCCTTTCTTTTCCTATTACTTCTTCTGCTGCTTCTAAAATACCAGTTTTCATTTTTTCCCAGCTGCTTTGGATGTCATTGCAGCCCTGTGTATTTGTTTTCTTGTCTGTTTCTAGTTGATAGTGCTTCAGTGTATTTTCGTTTTTCAGGTTTGTCAAATCCCATTTACATGTACTTCTTCTTTTAATGTTCTTGAATTTTAGTTCGGTCGTCATCATAACAAGTATGTGGTCACTTTCCACATCACAGCCTGGATATGATCTGCTGTCCTTAACTCGGTTTTTAAATCTTTGCTTCACTAATATGAAGTCAATTTGGTATCTGTTAATGTCACCAGGCATTTTCCAAGTATATCTTCTTCTTGGATGATGATTAAAGAAGGTATTTGTAATGCAAAGTTTATTTCTTTGGCAGAATTCTACAAGTTTATCCCCTCTTTCATTTCTTAATACTAATCCAAAATTCCCTGCCACATCCTCTTCTTTACCTTCCCCAACAACGGCATTCATATCTCCCATGATAACAAGGTTTTCAGCTCCTTTAATTCTGCCAATTACTTCTTCAAGGTGGTCATACATCATGTCGATTTCATCATCCTCGTGCCTCGTAGTTGGCATGTATACTTGGATTATGATTGTGTCTCTTGGTTTAGTTTCCAATCGGACATAAATTATCCTCTCACTATGTTGAACAAATCCTTTTACTCTTAACCCCATCTCTTTATTGAGGATAATTCCCACTCCTGCAATCCCGGGACTGTCTTGTGCTGTTCCAGTGTGTATGATTCTGTAATCCCCTGACAAAAAGTCGCCAGCGTTTGGCCATCTCATTTCTGAGACTCCCAGTACATCAATGTCCATTCGTTTCATTTCCATTTTCAAGTTTTCCAGTTTACCACGTTTAAGAAGTGAGTTGACGTTCCATGTTGCAATCCTTCTGACATTAATGCTTTTGGATTTTGGTATCTCTTTAGTTGTCCCCGCCCGGAGATCCGAATGTGGGACAATTTTACCTCCGGAGAATTTAACCAAAGAGCTTTCTATCATAAGCTGTTGATACTTGGGATACCCGCCCGGGTATTTAATGGAGTGGTTTCCCGTTGCCTTCTCCATTCTATGCCGTTGGCCACCTTGTGGCTCCTCCGCCTTTAGGAGCAGTTTCCCACCCCAAGGGCAAGAGAGTGCCCTTCCTTCTAGCCGCTCATCCGCCCTCCTAGAAGGCCGTTGGCACTTGATAGAAGGTAATCTCCTTATCCCGGGAGATATTCGGCTCAGTAGAAGTATAGGTTGGAAATGGAAGACCCCTAGCCCTCGAAACCTAATAGCGCCAGGGTCGGAAAAGAACAAGAGTTGGCCGAGGATGGCGAAATAGGAAAGATAAAAGTGAGGAGCCTGGCATAAGTAAGTGGAAGCAATTCCAGGACTCAGCTCGGGACCCCGTGGTCGCCAGCCACGTACTCACTGGGTGTGTCCCTGAAGGGTGTGTTTCCATTCCATGATTAATGTGATTTGAAGAGAAGTAATAAAATGAGCTCTAACATGGAAAGTAAGCGTTTCCGGACACATGTCCACATAACATATTTTCTTTCTTTGTGTGTGAGGAATGTTGCCTGAAAGTTTGGCCGTACCTTTTTGTAACACCCTCGTATAATCACTTTACAGATTTAGTTGATAAACTCATTGTGGCCAAGTTTACCACACAAGATCGAAAGATAATTGTTTGCACCACATACATTGAAGTTATACGCTCAAAATCCATAGTATACGGAAATAAAAATATACAATAAAATAATAGGCAAAAATATGCCAATATGGTACAAAATCTCCTAAAAACAAGTCTACAAATAACATTCTGTAGAAGAAATGTTACTGTTCATGAGAATAATTCATGCATGGTGAACCGATACCTTGATCAATGTATAAGTGAAATGATAAGTTGATCACTGCGTGACTTACTGTTAGATTTAGGTTTAGCGAGTAATTTTATCGTAGTATAACTGTGTTAGCTTTAAGTTACTGTTGTTAACGTTCGTTGTACATTGATTGTGAAGAAGATTTGTCAAAACTTTTCTGAGGTTTCTCCGGCACGTGGATCATACGACTAACAGATACTCTGTAACATAGTGGGTCTGATGATTTCGTTATTCTACAGTGCTACCAGTAAAGTATTTCTGTAACTGTGTATGGCGATATGACATTTATAACGCATTTTTTTATTTCTTTGGTGTCCTTACCACAACGCAATAGAACATCTTTAATGAGCTATACAAAGGCACAACACTAAATTCTCAGTACAACGAAAAACCAGTCTAAAGTTGCAAATTTTGCCCTTTTTATTCACTCGATGACTAGTTTCGGGCCGAGACTTATTTTCAAATCACCGTGACGTAGTCAGAAATGGTATTTACGAAGATGTGAAAACCATGTCAGAATCTGCAACGAACAGTTACAGTGCATATAGATATCTGAGTACTTTCATCGTTCAGGTAACTGACCATTCCTAAAGGAAAAATTACAAATATGGCTAAATCAGGGCTAACATGTACAGCACAGTACTTTAATATTCTGCAAGGCACTCCATCAAATCCATGAGAACCCTTAGGCTTCAGTGATTTAATTATTAGTGAATCACACCCTTGTCTGTAACACAGAGGAGTATTTCAGACATCAATCTCGGGAAGGCTTTTGCCAAGAAAGTTACATGATTCCCTGTAGAAACTAAAGTTTTATGTAATTCACGCGCAATCCTTAGAAAATGATTGTTAAATACTGTAGATATACTTGATTTATCAGTAACAGAAATATTTTTACTACGGAGTTTATATCGTCGACCTTGTGCTAATGACCAGACACTTCCTTCACAACTGGCCACATGGTTTTAATTTTATCCTGTGAATTAGCTATTCTATTTGCATACCACATACTCTTTGCCTTCCTAATAACATTTTAAGCACCTTACAATACTGTTTGTAATGGTCTACTGTAGCTTGATTGATATAATTCCCGCTTTGTTCTTCATCATATCCTTATCCCACTAGTCAGCCACACGGGCTGCCTATTACTGCTAGTACCCCATTTAGAACGTTGTAATAGAAAGCAACTCTCAAATCGCACGAGAAATGTGTTAAGGAAAGCATTATGTTTATCATCTATGTTATCGGCACTACAAACGTCCTGTCACTCTTGTTCGTTGACAAGGTTTAAAAGCTCTCTATTGCTGTTGGATTAACTTTCCAAAGTAGTTTGTAATTATATGTGACATTTGTTTGAGTACAAAAGCATTTTAGTCTTAAAATTTGTGCATCATGGTCTGAAAGGCCATTCACCCTTTTACTAACAGAATGCTCATCTAATAATGAACATCTTCAACTGTCGGCGATCTCTGTCAGTCAACAGACGAGGTCGACCTGTACGATTTTGTGCTGTATGTATCCCTTAACGTTTCCACTTCACTATCACATCGGAAACCATGGACCTAGGGATGTTTAGGAGTGGGAATATGTAGCGTACAGACGTATGACACAAGTGACACCCAATCACCTGACGACGTCCGTGAGCTCTGTGGAGCGCCCTATTCTGCTCTCTCACGATGTCTAATGACTACTGAGGTCGCTGATATGGAGCACCTGGTAGTAGATGGCAGCACAATGCACCTAATATGAAAAAACGTATGTTTTTGTGGGTGTCCGGATACTTTTGATCACATAGTGTATGACGTAGTCACAATCCCTATGCTCTGACAATTCGTGATTCCCGTATAGGGGGACTATCTGTGTGTCTGATGGACATTGTATTGTGAAGATACAGACACTGTATAAACACAGACATTGTAACCATCAATGACATGAACAAAGTGGTGTCCATGGGACCTGCTAGGATAAACAGCCACACTTACGTTTACTGGCCTGTTTGTATTTCTTAATATCAGAACCGATCTGTAACACTCTCAGCTGGAATTTCACAACTTCATCGGCTTGAAAACACTCTAAGGAATTATCCTATTGAAAACAGACTTGTGCCGATCAGGCTTTTGCTTCCAAACAACAATTTAAGTTTAGTTTTAAGTAATGTTGAGTTCTAAAATGTTTCCACGTCCATCCTGATAAACACAGGCAACAACAAATATAACTTCACACGAAAGAATACAAAAGCATTGGAGACTACAACAATAAACTTCAAATACAGTCAGATGACAACGGCAACAATGCCACGTAGCCCATGTTCCATTGGTACCCTTCGTTTGCTGTCCACGGTAGCCAGCTGTTGCGGTGGCAGCTGCCGACTTCCCACAGCAGCAATACGGCTGCCGTGTGCCGTTCAGCGGGCGCCGGGCAAGTACGAATCCAGTCCCATACAACATTCCTCCGACAACCGTGCACCGGCGCTTTTCACACGCCAGACGGACAAGTGTAAAACAACCCTTATCCTTTATTGGTCACGCATGTTGGTCTAGCGGCGCCCTGACTGCAATGGTGTGCTCTGTTGTGAGTGGCGTGAGACATGTGTATGTGGTGAATAACTGGGAATATGGTTGTTTTAAATTTTGACATGCCGATGCATCAGACTTCTAGTATGTCAAGGAGCTGCCAGTCCATGAGAAAGAGCACCTTTATTGCCATTCTAAGAAATTTGCAGCAACCTGTCTGCCGAGGTATGTTGTATTCCCGTTTTTTTTCTTTTATATTGTATGTTGTATTCCCGTTTTTCTTTTTCTTTTATATTGTATCTCCTCCTCCCATGAACCATGGACCAAGGTGGACGTTGGTGGGGAGGCTTGCGTGCCTCAGCGATACAGATAGCCCTACCGTAGGTACAACCACAATGGAGGGGTATCTGTTGAGAGGCCAGACAAACGTGTGGCTCCTGAAGAGGGGCAGCAGCCTTTTCAGTAGTTGCTGGGACAACAGTCTGGATGATTGACTGATCTGGCCTTGTAACACTAACCAAAACGGCCTTGCTGTGCTGGTACTGCGAACGGCTGAAAGCAAGGGGAAACTACGGCCGTAATTTTTCCCGAGGGCATGCAGCTTTACTAAGAGGTGAGGCAATACTGACCTTACGACTTTTCTTAGAAGAAAGATTAAGCAAAGGAAAAACCTACGTTTCTAGCATTTGTAGACTTAGAGAAAGCTTTTGACAATGTTGACTGGAATACTCTCTTTCAAATTCTTAAGGTGGGAGGGGTAAAATACAGGGAGCGAAAGGCTATTTACAATTTGTACAGAAACCAGAGGGCAATTATAAGAGTCGAGGGGCATGAAAGGGAAGCAGTGGTTGGGAAGGGAGTGAGACATGGTTGTAGCCTCTCCCCGATGTTATTCACTCTGTATATTGAGCAAGCAGTGAAGGAAACAAAAGAAAAATTCGGAGTAGGTATTAAAATCCATGGAGAAGAAATAAAAACTTTGAGGTTCGCCGATGACATTGTTATTCTATCAGAGACAGCAATGGACTTGGAAGAGCAGTTGAATGGAATGGACATTGTCTTGAAAGGAGGATATAAGATGAACATCAACAAAAGCAAACCGAGGATAATTGAATGTAGTCGAATTAAGTCGGGTGATGCTGAGGGAATTAGATTAGGAAATGAGACACTTAAAGTAGTAAAGGAGTTTTGTTATTTGGGGAGCAAAATAACTGAGCATGGTCGAAATAGAGAAGATATAAAATGTAGACTGGCAATGGCAAGGAAAGCGTTTCTAAAGAAGAAAATTTTTTTAACATCGAGTATAGATTTAAGTGTCAGGAAGTCGTTTCTGAAAGTATTTGTATGGAGTGTAGCCATGTATGGAAGTGAAACATGGACGATAAATAGTTTAGACAAGAAGAGAATAGAAGCTTTTGAAATGTGGTGCTACAGAAGAATGCTGGAGATTAGATGGGTAGATCACATAACTAATGAGGAGGTGTTGAATAGAATTGGGGAGAAGAGGAGTTTGTGGCACAACTTGACAAAAAGAAGGGACCGGTAAGTAGGACATTTTCTGAGGCATCAAGGGATCACAAATTTAGCATTGGAGGGCAGCGTGGAGGGTAAAAATCGTAGAGGGAGACCAAGAGATGAATACACTAAGCAGATTCAGAAGGATGTAGGTTACAGTAAGTACTGGGAGATGAAGAAGCTTGCGCAGGATAGGGTAGCATGGAGAGCTGCATCAAACCAGTCTCAAGACTGAAGACCACAACAACAACAACAAAAATATTGTATCTGATACTGTGTATTACAGTTGCATTGTATATGGTTACACTGTATACATGTTTTGCAGATGTGAAGATAGTAACATTGTTTATCGAAACCGGTATTGGAGAACAAAGGTTATTACTAACAAGTTTGGTAAAGAAGTTTATCTTCTTTAATTTGTTATCACAGATCGCCCCTTGCGACTCAGAATGAGTAAAGTGATGTAGTAGTTTCACACGAATAAGAAACAAAGATGAGCAACTGCCCAGAAAGTGGACGTGTGTCAGATAAACTAATGTCGTCTCTAGACGTTTATACAGAATTATGTGATGCAGAACTGTGCTCAACTGTTAGCAAAAGAATTAGTGCGCTTGGTATACTAGAGCGAATTTATGATCCCTTATTTTTGGACTGTTTTTTTGTGGGTGTGCACAATAGCTTCATTTAATTCAAGGAAAGATATTATTTTCACGAGGCTATTTGATTAAAATATGTAGTTTACAAGACGTAATCATGCAGTTTTATTTATGACCTGGAAAGAAATGAAATTACGGAATTAATTTTTTAGTTTCTTTGCAGGTCATAATACGCCACTTGAGGATCCAATGGGACATAACGCAGCCCCATTAGCAGAGTATCGTGTCGAAACAAATTTTCTGCTTTGATGAGAACAAAGCTCCAGGAATCCATGATGAGTCGGCCGAAGTGAACGATAACAATGCACCATCATATTGTGCATCGGGAGAGAGCGTGACCCTTCAGCTGTTGTCAAACAAGTCTGAATGAAGAAGAACAAACTGTCAGACCATCTGCCCTTGAAGAACAGAGGATCGCAAGAGAAGGAAAGACTCTGGTGCTCGAAGACCGGCGTTTTACAATCGAAGCGATAATGAGAAAAGTGAAAATCAGTCATGGATCTGCAGTCAGTATCTTCACGACGTTTTGGTCATGATGAAGATCGCTGCATACTGGGTCTCGCGACTGCTCACAACCATTCAAGAAGCCTGACAGCAGCAGAAACTTTTCAGCTGCGTCAGGCAAATCCAGATGACTCCTATAGCCGGCTACTGAGTGTGTCATTATGACTCTAAGACAGAGTAGCATAGCAAGCACTGGAAACATGCGGAAATCATCTCCTTCGAAAAATGAGGATTCATTATCGGGAAAGATGGTGTGTTTTGGAACTTCCACGGTGAGTGCTAACAGATTACGCTCGTGAGGGGTCAACTATCGCAGGGGTATGCTTCCGAAATCTTCTAGCGAGCTTGCTGGAGGCTGTCAAGAAGTGTCGCTGGAAGCTGGCCAAGGGGGTATTTTTGCCCCACGAAACCGTCCTAGCTGATTCTCGCTCCAGTAATCACCTGACGTGGCACCCAGTGACTGCTTTCTCTTTTCTCGGATGAAGAAACAAAAGCGTAGCAGGTATTTCCATAAGGCAATGAGGTGACGTTCGATTTAGAACGTCTCCTGAACAACCGAATCGCAGCTTCTACAACCAACGTCTCTGCAGTTATTCACTACTGGGAAAAATGTGTCCGCGTGAAGCGAGAGTACGTAGAAAAGGATCAACACTGCCACCAAATATGATGGTAGCAAATCGTTTTTTTTCCGAAGTTTTAATGAAAACTTTATATGACTTCATCTCATATTTGGTATTGATGGGCAGTTTAGAATTTTATCTCATTTTCAAACATAATTTTTCATTCAGTTGAGTTGCTGCATCGTACACTACTTCTACTTTTACATGATTACTTTGCAACTGACAGTTGCCGGGCAGAGGGTTCATAGAACCATTTCAAGCTATTTCTCTACGTTCCACTCTCGAACAGCGCGCAGGAGAAACGAGCACTTAAATCTTTCTGGGGAATATTTGATTTCTCTTATTTTATCACGAATATCATTCCTCACTATGATTTTTTAATTATTCCACAAAAACAGTAACAAAAATGTTTAGCTTGCAATAAAATGACGTAAATAAGGTCATGAATCACAGCATTCATAGAATGAGGAATGATTTTTCAGTCTTTAACATTAGCACGCTTTTTCCATCTTCACTGTCACCTTCAACTGGCGGCAGTTCAGCATGCACATTTTCTTCTTCTGCAGCCTGAGGTTCTTCATCATCATTTCCCAGAAGCAAATTAACCATTAAGTAAATCCTTGCTGTGTGTTCATAAGTCTCTTCCAGGATAAGTTACGTGAACAGAAGAGCAGTCCCGTGCAGCAACATCGCAAAGTCCTTCACTTAGGTAGGCGTCAACAAAATATTTTCGCACTCTGAGGAGAAAGCTGGTGACTGATGAGAAGATCCTGCCGCAATGAAAAACGTCTTTCTTTTAATAATTGCCACACCAATTCACTTATCATATTCATGGCGCTCTCTTCTGTATTTCGCGTTAGTACAACACAGACTGCCCTTCTTTGAACTTTTTCTATCTTCTTTCGATCCTATCTGATGTGGATCCCATTTCGCACAGCAATACGCCAGAAGAGAACGTACAAACGCAGAATAGGCAGTCTCTTTAGTAGATCTGTTGAATTATCTCAGTGCTCTGCCAATAAATCGTATTCTTTGGTTTGCTTTGCCCGCAAATTATCTATGTGATCGTCCCAACGTAAGTTATTCGTATTTGAATTCCATACGTATTTAGCTGAATTTACAGATTTGTGTGTTTTATTATGTAACCGAAATTTAGCGGGTTCATTTTCGTATCCATGTGGGTGACTCCACATTTTTCATTATTTAGAGTCAATTGCCACTTTTGCAATTTGTTTTGATCTTCTGATGACTTTATCACACGATAAATTATAATTTCATCTGCAAAAATCAAAGAGTGCTAATCAGATTGTCTCCTAAATTGTTTGTGTAGAACAGGAACAGCAGAGGGCCTATAACACTTCCTAGGGAACGCCAGATATTACTTTTGTCTTACTCGATGACTTTCCATCAGTTACTATGAACTGCGACTTTTCTGACAGGATATCAAGAATCCAGTCGCGTAACCGAGGCGGTAGTCGGTAGGCACGCAATTTGATTAGAAGTCACTTATGAGGCACTGTGTGAAAAACCTTCTCGAAATCTAAAAATATGGAGTCAATCTCACATCCCCTGTCAACAGCACTAATTACTCTTGAAACTAATAATACACTGCCCGTCAAAAAAGTGAAGCAAGCAGAAGATATGGCCGATTGCCAATGTAACATCGTACACGTACGCCCGTGGGCTGGTATGCAGATAATTAGATTTGCAAATTCTCTGTCATAGACAGAACGGCCACAAGAGTGCGTTATCATTGTTGTTATCAGGTAGTGTTTATAAGCCGCATGAACAGCGTTAGATGTTGAGTGATCACTGTGAAGGACACGGAGATGCCGCATACTAGTGTGAGAAACCACCTGATGGAGACTGAAAGTGGTCTCATTGTTCGCCTTCATTTGGCCGGCTGTTCGAATCGTCTAATTTTCAGATTTGCGAGGCATTCATATCTGACAAGTGGTCCGATGTTGGACTACATGGGAGCGGAGGGCAGGGATAACAGTCGCAAAAGCTCCGGGCGACCACGTATAACCACCACAATGGGGGATCGCCGTACTGTGCAACAAGGAAATCGTAACCCCTTTACACCTGCCATGCGAGAACACTTATTGGACTCCCCGCGACAGTCTGTGCCATCCCGCACCATTGGACGGGGACTAGCAACAGCCAGACTGGGAAAATACTGTCCCATGCGTAGGCTGTCATTAACAACATATCAGAAACGGATGCGTTTAGAGTGGTACTGTACCTGGAAAGCATGGACTACTGATTAATGGCGTCGCATTGCCTTCGTAAATGAATGAGGGTTACGCACTTCCCTGGGTGGCCATCGCCGGCGGCTAAGTTGGTGACCTGGGTAGAGATGCCGTTCTTGCAGTGGTTTAGAGAGGTATAGCATTGTTATTCCTGGCGTTATGGTGTGGAAAGCTATTGGGCATGTCCTAATTTCATGGTCGGTAGTGATTGATGGAACTCTGATAGCACTGACATCTCGCGGTCTCAAGTGTTACCTCTCACGGAACAGTACAGTGGTAGCATTTTTAAACACGACGACGGTCGTCCACACATGGAGCGTGTCTCTATGAACTGTCTCCGTGATGTTGAGGTACTCCTATGGTCAGTAAGATCCCCAGATCTGTTTCCGACAGAAGATGTGAGGGAGCAGCTCTGGTTTAAACTCTGTCCCAGTGTAACATCGAAAATGCAGGATGCATGGCACCTCCTACCGATATATAAACTTTTTTGCTGAATTGTTTGTAAATATTTGTGGTGGTGGTGGTGGTTAGTGTTTAACGTCCCGTCGACAACGAGGTCATTAGAGACGGAGCGCAAGCTCGTGGTAGGGAAGGATTGGGAAGAAATTCGGCCGTGCCCTTTCAAAGGAACCATCCCGGCATTTGCCTGAAACGATTTAGGGAAATCACGGAAAACCTAAATCAGGATGGCTGGAGACGGGATTGAACCATCGTCCTCCCGAATGCGAGTCCAGTGTGCTACCACTGCGCCACCTCGCTCGGTGTAAATATTTGTAATTTAAATGCGCCGGCCGCGGTGGTCTAGCGGTTCTAGGCGCGCAGTCCGGAACCGCGCGACTGCTACGGTCGCAGGTTCGAATCCTGCCTCGGGCATGGATGTGTGTGATGTCCTTAGGTTAGTTCGGTTTAAGTAGTTCTAAGTTCTAGGGGACCGATGACCACAGATGTTAAGTCCCACAGTGCTCAGAGCCATTTGAACCATTTTTAATTTAAATGCTTTCTTTAATTAGTAAGGACATTGCTTCATTGTATGTGTAAGTTTAGGTAGAAGTCCGTTGAAATTTCATTATATTTATCTGTGTCTTCCTGTGAAACTTACAAGCTCTGGGAAAAAGCAAAAGGAATTGTTATTTGCATCGACTAGCAACGATAACAGCAGTGCCTGTGCGTTGTAAAATCTTTGGGTAGGTGGTTGTTGCGCGGAGCGCGTGGAGAGAGGGAGACAGGTTCGAGCGCTTGTAGTGTGCGGAAGTGTGGTGTTAACGCTCTCGCAGTAGGGAGTACCACTTCATTTCCGTCATGTACGTGCGCCAGCCAGATGTCTAGTAGCAGGAGTAAGGACAGTGGACGGACGAAAGAGACTGTATTAATTAAAGTTGCTTGTTCCTGTAGTTACCCATGCTCCACAAGATGCTACTGTCTTCAACAACAGCAGCAGTTCCAGCAACAGAGATTTGTCGGCGGCTCCAAGTTTCGTCGTATGTACAACGCTGAAGTAAGACTGTTCATTGGTAGAAAGTATTAACAGCGAACCCAACAGCACAATAGAATGTGATCTGATTGACAAAATTTATTTAAATAATAATCAGTTAAACGCAGGACTATTGTGTCCTCATTGTCCTCAGACATTGTTACCAAGCAGGGTCCTTGTTCCTTTTCTTCCCTCATATGCTAACCGAGGCTCATAAGGAACAAATTGAATAATTACAGTCAAATTGTTAATGGATAATTTCACTTTTAAGAAATTTTGCCTCAGTCTACTTTCCTTTAACTGTTGTAAAACAGAGGTTTCAGTATATGGGTAAAGTAAAGGAATTTCATTTTCAAGTTTGAGAATCAATCACTGGAAAGAACCCAAATCTAAAGAAATGCACAAATTAAGAGTGCAGAAGTTTTATTTATTTTAGATATAACTTCGAGCACACGGCTGTTTGGTTTGGTACGTATTCTATTATTTATTTCTGTTCAAGTCAGTAAAAAAAAGGCTCAGTTGTTCAGACAATAATTTGAAATCCAGTTTGCAAAATAAGTTACTGCAAAGTAAAAAGCACTTGCTTTTTTTCTAAATTTCTTTGATGACGATACGTTGAGGTCATTGAAAGTCATTGTTCACGTAACAAAGTTCAGTACTAACGTACAGTTTAATTGTATATTTTCAAATCATCACTCGATTGTTGTTTTCGAAATTTAATGACAAACATAACGTAAGAGTCAGTTGTCAGTTTTCTTCATCATTACATACTCACTTAAAGATAGTGTTAAAAAAAAGTGACAACCTTCAGTTGCCACGTCAGTGGTTAACAATTCATGTTTTTCTTTCCCATCATCTTGTACAGGATTTTGGATGTAAACTGCCCTAGTGGGCTGGCGACCGTTAATTACTTCCTTTTCGTTCATTAGTGTAACTTTCGGATTCATGATCAGTGGTACCCCTTTTCTGTCCAGTGTTGTTCGTGAGTGAATGCACAAAATAACTTTCATTTTTCCAAATTACAATCCAGTTCGATTTAATTACCTTTTAATTTTAGTAGACTTTTCCATCAGAAAAGTCTGTTGTACACTTTCTTCCTACTTATCGGTACTATTTCTTCGGGAAAGATAGCCTTATCCGATTAGTAAGAATCCATTAGGCATACACGAGATCCAAGGTCATATTTTATATCGCAAGCAGGATAGGCCGATTAGTAAGGGGGAGGCTACACCAGTCCCATATAGAGATTTTCATAGACAGTTGTAACATTTGCCTCAGGAGAGGATACAACGGCCTTACGACAGGCTTCCCATGCGAATCAGTGCACGAATCCGGGCCAGAGTGTGTGTGCCCCGTTATACTGGTAAGTAGGCCTATACTGCTATATTATTTGTAAAGTTAATCTTACGAGGTGTGGCTAAAAAAAAACCGGACTAGTACTGGTGAAACAATAAAACGAATGCAATAAGGCTGAAAGTCGCGTGGCCTGTCACGTGACTCTCGCTCCGCCTACTGCTCGAGTTTCATCTGCCTCCTGCACTCAGTCTGCCCGTGGCGTCTGTTTTAAGTAGTTGACGTTTTGTCTGTGCGTCGGAAAATGTTGAATGTACAGAAAGAACAGCGTGTTAACATCAAATTTTGTTTCAAACTGGGAAAATCTGCAAGTCAAACGTTTGTAATGTTACAACAAGTGTACGGCGATGATTGTTTATCGCGAACACAAGTGTTTGAGTGGTTTGAACGATTTAAAGATGGCCGCGAAGACACCAGTGATGACACTCGCACTGGCAGACCATTGTCAGCAAAAACTGATGCAAACATTGAAAAAATCGGTAAACTTGTTCGACAAGATCGCCGTTTAACAATCAGAGCAGTGTCTGAGTTAACAGGAGTTGACAAGGAAAGTGTTAGGCAGATTCTTCATGAAAGTTTCAACATGAACAAAGTGTGTTCAAAAATGGTTCCAAAGTGTCTCACAATTGAACAGAAGGAACGCCGAAGAATGATTTGTTCTGACATCCTGGAAAACATTGAAAGTGATCCCACCTTCTTACAAAATGTTATTACTTGCGATGAATCGTGGTTTTTTACTTACGATCCCGAAACTAAACGCCAATCGATGCATTGGAAAACTCCTGGTTCTCCACGACAAAAAAAAGCACGAATGTCAAAATCGAAATTCAAGGCAATGATGATTGTTTTTTTTTTTACGTCAAAGGGATTGTGCACAATGATTGGGTACCAGAGGGACAAACAGTGAATCAGCATTACTACATTAGCGTCCTGGCTACCCTACGTGAGCGAGTACGGAGAAAACGGAGCGATTTGTGAAGAAAAAAGTCATGGATCCTTCACCAAGACAATGCCCCAGCTCACAGTGCGTTGTCAGTGAAGACGTTTTTGGCAAAACACAACATTCCCATCTTAGATCATCCACCCTACTCACCTGATTTGGCACCCTGTGACTTTTTTCTTTTCCCTAAAGTCAAGTCAGCTTTGAAAGGAACTAGATTTGAGACTGTTGAAGCAGTAAAAGAAAAAGCGACGGAAGTAATGTATGGACTTACCGAAAATGATCTGCAGCATTGCTATGAACAGCGGAAAATTCGTATGGAGCGGTGTAGCGACCGAGGAGGAGAGTACATTGAAGAAGATAACATGAAATTGTAAATAATTGTAAATCAATTTTTTTTCCTGCAACAGTCCGGTTTTTTTCTAGCCGCACCTCGTATTTTGTAATCACTGAAATTGCACCACGCACTCTCTCCACTCGTCTCTTCCTCCAATTACAGATGTTACACTTGTTTTGGTCAGAAAGACCCGTAATTTGCAGGACGGAGATGTACGTACCGCAGTTTCCGGACGAGGTGTAGGCGCGGCCGTTGGCGCTGGAGCTGAGCCCGCCGCTGCGACTGCTGCCGTGTCCGGGTATGGTGTCGGAGCGCCAGAGGACGCGCACGATCTGGTAGTAGGCGACCGACATGAAGAGCAGCGGCAGCGTGTACAGCAGCAGGCTCTTGGCGCCGTGGAACACCATCTCGGAGTCGTAGCTCCAGGTGCTCTCGCACTGCGTCAGCAGCACAGAGTCCCAGTCGCGGCCGCGGGCCCTCAGCACCACCAGCTCCGGGATGTCTGCACGCAGACCACTCACTCTCAGCACGTGTTCAGACTGTACGCTCGAAAATGAAACAGACATTCAGCCCAAACAAGTCGATCCAAAAATATCTGTGTAGAGAGACGATGGATGGGACCCACCTTGATCTACATCTACACTACTGGCCATTAAAATTGCTACACCAAGAAGAAATGCAGATGATAAACGGGTATTCATTGGACAAATATACTATACTAGAACTGACATGTGACTACATTTTCACGCAATTTGGGTGCATCGACCCTGAGAAATCAGTACCCAGAACAACCACCTCTGGCGCTAATAACGGCCTTGATACGCCTGGGCATTGAGTCAAACAGAGCTTGGATGGCGTGTACACGTACAGCTGCTCATACAGCTTGAACACGACATTACAGTTCATCAAGAGTAGTGACTGGCTTATTGTGACGAGCCAGTTGCACGGCCATCATTGAACAGACGTTTTCAGTTCCTGAGAGATCTGGACAATGCGCTGGCCAGGGCAGCAGTAGAACATTTTCTGTATCCAGAAAGGCTTGTACAGGACCTGCAACATGCGGTCGTGCATTATCCTGCTGAAATGTAGGGTTTCGCTGGGATCGAATGAAGGGTAGAGCCACGGGTCGTAACACATCTGACATGTAACGCCCACTGTTCAAAGTGCCGTCAATGCAAACAAGAGGTGACCGAGACGTGTAACCAGTGGCACCCCATACCATCACGCCGGGTGATACACCAGTATGGCGATGACGAATACACGCTTCCAATGTGCGTTCACCGCGATGTACCAAACACGGATGCGACCATCATGATGCTGTAAACAGAGCGTGGATTCATCCAAAAAATGACGTTTTGCCATTCGTGCTCGCAGGTTCGTCGTTGAGTGCACCATCGCAGGCGCTCCTGTCTCTGATGCAGCGTCAAGGGTAACCGCAGCCATGGTCTCCGACCTGATGGTCCATTCTGCTGCAAACGTCGTCGAACTGTTCGTGCAGATGGTTGTTGTCTTGCAAACATCCCCATCTGCTGACTCAGGGATCGAGACGTGGCTGCACGATCCGTTACAGCCATGCGGATAAGATGCCTGTCATCTCGAATGCTAGTGATACAAGGCCGTTGGGATCCAGCACGGAGTTCCGTATTACCCTCCTGAACCCACCGATTCCGTATTCTGCTAACAGTAATTGGATCTCGACCAACGGGAACAGCAATGTCGCGATACGATAAACGGCAATCGCGATAGGCTACAATCCGACCTTTATCAAAGTCGGAAACGTGATGGTACGGCCGGCCGAAGTGGCCGTGCGGTTAAAGGCGCTGCAGTCTGGAACCGCAAGACCGCTACGGTCGCAGGTTCGAATCCTGCCTCGGGCATGGATGTTTGTGATGTCCTTAGGTTAGTTAGGTTTAACTATTTCTAAGTTCTAGGGGACTAATGACCTCAGCAGTTGAGTCCCATAGTGCTCAGAGCTATTTCAACCGTGATGGTACGCATTTCTCCTCCTTACACGAGGTATCACAACAACGTTTCACCAGGCAACGCCGGTCAGCTGCTGTTTGTGTATGAGAAATCGGTTGGAAACTTTCCTCATGTGAGCACGTTGTAGGTGTCGCCACCGGCGCCAACCTTGTGTGAATGCTCTGAAGAGCTAATCATTTGCATACCACAATGTTCTTTCTGTCGGTTAAATTTCGCGTCTGTAGCACGTCATCTTCGTGGCGTAGCCATTTTAATGGCCATTACTGTACATCCATACTCCACAAAATGCCTTTAAGAATGGATGGATGGATGGATGGGTGAATGAATGAATGGATGGATGGATTTAATATTGGGACATCGAATAGTGGAGACAGGTCACTGGAGTCCTCTGCGATAAAAAGATGCCTCAGTATCTAAAGGCAAAAGTATATAAGAGCATGATACGCCCAGCAATGTATGGGACTGAGGCGAAGGTTTAATGTCGCACTGATCACCGACAAAGTGAGGGAAGCCCGTCTCCGCTGGAGCGGCCACGTCATCAGAAAGCAAGATAACTCAGTTGCAAACAGAGCGCCCCACATCAACCCAGGAGCAACAAGACCACCAGGAAGACAGGAAAAGAGATGCACTGACAACATCAGGGCAGACTTGCGCGTTGTTGGCTTCAGACCAGAAAATGTCAAAGACATGGAGAAATGGAGGAGATGTAGCAAAACAGCAGACCCCGCAAGTCGGGGTTAATGCTTGGAAAGAGAGAGAGATTCAGTAGTAGGGTCATCAGTGACCATTCTCAGTCAGCGGTACGAATAGTCAGTATACACAGGCAGAAAAAACACCAAAAAAGTAATTAATGTAAAGTAATGAAATTACGGAAATATATCTGTCTAGTGTAATATTTCTGTCTTAGTCAGCCATCCTATTAGGCTCCAAAAAGCTGTTCCCAGAGCAGTGGAGATGCAAGAAGTATGCAGATGGCGAATTATGGTGTGAGGTACCTGTGGCAGATGTTAGGTTCGGTACCATTCCCGTGAGAAAGACCGCCTGCATAATGCTACTGTTCTGTGACTGGGTGCTGTGTTCGGAGCAAGGGCTCCAATACGTTAAAGTATAGTTATTATTACTAGTTAAACTATTCATTGGAATGACTTCACTTTTTAACATAAATATCTCTCAACAGCTGACTATCAGTCAGTCATTTTACAATTATGAAAAACAATTTAAATCAAAAATGAAAGACTGACGAAATTGCAGACGAAGCGTTCGGGTCACGCTTTTTCTGGTATGGCGCGCGAAGTGTTTCGGGCTGTTCGTCACTCTGGATTAGTCAGTCTAGAAGAACAGACATGTTGTCTGTCGTAGGATGTGTTTCCAATTTTTATTTAAGTTCCTGTTCGTCACTCTGGATTAGACAGTCGAGAAGAATAGACATGTTGTCTGTCGCAGGATGTGTTTGCTAGTATTCAGTATTAAAAGATTCACTCCGGTAGTCACGAGGCACAGACACGTGCCACAAATAGTGTAAAGATACATTTTCGTAAACATTGTGTTTGATCATGTACTTTGCTGTATCAGAAGGTGTTGTGTTAAGATCATGTAGTCTTCTCGTGTGGCTATATTCCAGAACAGAACCTCGCTAAAACTCAGTTTCAGCCTCAAGACCTATGACCTGCGTACTGTTTTCTGCGCTGGGGACATCAACTTGAAGATAGCAGGTCAGTGAACTATAACAGAACCTTCGTATTCCACACAGTGCAGTGGAAACAACTAGGGCCGGCCAGTGTGGCCGAGCGGTTCTAGGCGCTTCAGTCTGGATCTGCGCTACCGCTACCGTCGCAGGTTCGAATCCTGCCTTGGGCATGGATTTGTGTGATGTGCTTAGGTTAGTCAGGTTTGAGTAGTTCTACGTTCTAGGGGACTGATGACCTCAGATGTTAAGTTCCATAGTGCTCAGAGCCATTTGAACCATTTTTTGAAACAACTAGGCGCCTTACGTGTACTGGATGCACAGAACAAATGTCCTCAGTGACACGTCATCTGCAGTAATGCAGAGGAGGTAAAGGAGGATGATCGTTATTAACACCAACAATCAATTCATTCTTCCTTTCTTGCCGTACACTGTCTAGGTAACATACATACGTGACTAAAATTACAAGATCACAGGTTAATGGAAGTCCGAAATAAGTCAGGGCAATCGTGAAACGCTGGTACATTGTTAAGCAATGTAACTACCAGGGAGTTGAATGCAAACGTGCAGTCGTTCTTGCATTGTGTTGCGTAGGTGTCGAAAGTCAGTTTGTGGGATGGGGTTCTATTCCTGTTGCATTTGGTTGTCAGTACAGGGGCTGTTAATGCTGTTTGTAGATGTCACTGCAGTTGTCGTCCGATGGTGTCCCTTATGTGCCCGACTGGAATCAGATCTGGTGATCGAGCAGGCCGAGGCAACAAGACACTCTGTAGAGCATGTCGGGATACAACAGCGGTGTGTGGGCCAGGGGTATCGTGTTGCAGAACACCCCCGGGACTGCAGTTCAGGAATGACAGCAGAATAGGTCGAATCACCAGACTGAGGTATAATTTGCAATCAGAGTACGTAGGATAAACATGAGAGTGCTCCTGCTGTTATACAGGCCGTAACTCCAGGTGTAGGTCCAGAGTGTCTAGCACCTAGACAGGTTGCTTACATGCCCTCAACTGGCCTCCATCTAACCAACACACGACACTGGCACCGGGGCAGAACCAGCTTTCATCAGAAATACACTCCTGGAAATGGAAAAAAGAACACATTGACACCGGTGTGTCAGACCCACCATACTTGCTCCGGACACTGCGAGAGGGCTGTACAAGCAATGATCACACGCACGGCACAGCCGACACACCAGGAACCGCGGTGTTGGCCGTCGAATGGCGCTAGCTGCGCGGCATTTGTGCACCGCCGCCGTCAGTGTCAGCCAGTTTGCCGTGGCATACGGAGCTCCATCGCAGTCTTTAACACTGGTAGCATGCCGCGACAGCGTGGACGTGAACCGTATGTGCAGTTGACGGGCTTTGAGCGAGGGCGTATAGTGGGCATGCGGGAGGCCGGGTGGATGTACCGCCGAATTGCTCAACACGTGGGGCGTGAGGTCTCCACAGTACATCGATGTTGTCGCCAGTGGTCGGCGGACGGTGCACGTGCCCGTCGACCTGGGACCGGACCGCAGCGACGCACGGATGCACGCCAAGACCGTAGGATCCTACGCAGTGCCGTAGGGGACCGCACCGCCACTTCCCAGCAAATTAGGGACACTGTTGCTCCTGGGGTATCGGCGAGGACCATTCGCAACCGTCTCCATGAAGCTGGGCTACGGTCCCGCACACCGTTAGGCCGTCTTCCGCTCACGCCCCAACATCGTGCAGCCCGCCTCCAGTGGTGTCGCGACAGGCGTGAATGGAGGGACGAATGGAGACGTGTCGTCTTCAGCGATGAGAGTCGCTTCTGCCTTGGTGCCAATGATGGTCGTATGCGTGTTTGGCGCCGTGCAGGTGAGCGCCACAATCAGGACTGCATACGACCGAGGCACACAGGGCCAACACCCGGCATCATGGTGTGGGGAGCGATCTCCTACACTGGCCGTACACCACTGGTGATCGTCGAGGGGACACTGAATAGTGCACGGTACATCCAAACCGTCATCGAACCCATCGTTCTACCATTCCTAGACCGGCAAGGGAACTTGCTGTTCCAACAGGACAATGCACGTCCGCATATATCCCGTGCCACCCAACGTGCTCTAGAAGGTGTAAGTCAACTACCCTGGCCAGCAAGATCCCCCATTGAGCATGTTTGGGAGTGGATGAAGCGTCGTCTCACGCGGTCTGCACGTCCAGCACGAACACTGGTCCAACTGAGGCGCCAGGTGGAAATGGCATGGCAAGCCGTTCCACAGGACTACATCCAGCATCTCTACGATCGCCTCCATGGGAGAATAGCAGCGTGCATTGCTGCGAAAGGTGGATATACACTGTACTAGTGCCGACATTGTGCATGCTCTGTTGCCTGTGTCTATGTGCCTGTGGTTCTGTCAGTGTGATCATGTGATGTATCTGACCCCAGGAATGTGTCAATAGAGTTTCCCCTTCCTGGGACAATGAATTCACGGTGTTCTTATTTCAGTTTCCAGGAGTGTACAATAGACCTCCACCCCGACCTCCATTGAGCTCTCGCTTGGCACCACTGAAGTCGCAAACGGCTGTGGTTTGGGGTCAGTAGAAAGCACGCTACAGGGCGTCGGGCTCTCCTTGAAGTAATTGATTTGTAACAGTTCGTTGTGTCACTGTGGTGCCAACAGCTGTTCAGAGTGCTGCTGCAGATGCAGTCCGATGCGCCAGAGCCATACGCCGAACACAATGGTCTTCCCTCTCGTATTGCCATGTGGCCGTCCGGAGCCCGATCATCTTGCTATCGCACATTCTCGTCACACCGCTGTCAGCAGTCATGTACAGTGGCTGCATTCGTGCCAAGTCTTTCTACAATATCGCAGAAGGAACACCCAGCTCATCTTAGCCCTATTACACGTCCTCGTTCAAACTCGAGGAGGTGTTGATATTGGCGTCTTTGTCTACTTAGAAGCATTCTTGACTAATATCAAGTCGCCACGTCAAATGTCAAATGTAACTAACGCTCACGACACCGTGTATTTAAAGTGGACCTGGTTTGCATCGTCATTGTCGCGCTGCTACGCCACTCACTGGCGCAAAATTTGAATTGACGCCTACCATCTTTCGCTTACGTTGCACGACTACCTCTTGGTGCTGCGATTTTTTCCCCAATAGTTTAGCTATTTTTAAAAGTAAAGGCATTACGTATACAAACACAGTCGTGTATGCGAATGCACCATTGCTTTCTTCTTTTCCCTCCTACAGTTTTTACTCTCTACAACTCCCTCCAGTGCTGTGGAAGGTATTCCTCCATATCGTAGCACTTGCCATATCATCCTCTCCTTCTTCTCAGTGTTTTCCATATGTTCCTTTTTTCGTCGATTCTGCAGGGAATCTCTTCTTTCCTTATCTTGTACGTCCACTTAATTTTCAACATTATTCTGTTTTGAAACTTTCCTGGCAGATTAAAAATGTGTGTCAGACCGAGTCGCGATCTCGGGACCTTTACCAACCTTTCTTTCAGGAGTGCTAGTCCTGCATGGTTCGCAGGAGAGCTTCTGTAAAGTTTGGGAGGTAGGAGACGTACTGGCAGAAGTAAAACTGTGAGGACGGGGCGTGAGTCGTGCTTGGGTAGCTCAGTTAGTAGAGCACTTGCCCGCGAAAGGCAAAGGTCCCGATTTCGAATCTCGGTCCGGCACACAGTTTTAATCTACCAGGAAGTTCCATATCAGCGTATACTCCACTGCAGAGTGAAAATCTCATTCTGGAAACATCCCCCAGGCTCTGGCTAAGCCATGTCTCCGCAATATCCTTTCTTTCACGAGTGCTAGTTCTGCAAGGTTCGCAGTAGAGCTTCTGTAAAGTTTGGAAGGTAGGAGACGGGGTACTGGCAGAAGTAAAACTGTGAGGACGGGACGTGAGTCGTGCTTGGGTAGCTCAGTTAGTAGAGCACTTGTCCGCGAAAGGCAAAGGTCCCGAGTTCGAGTCTCGGTCCGGAACAGAGTTTTAGTCTGCCAGGAAAGTTTCATATCAGCGCACACTCCGCTGCAGAGTGAAAATCTCATTCTGAATTCTTCTGTTTGTACCACATCTCAAATGCTTCGATCCTCTCGTGTTCCAGTTTACTCACAATCCATGATTCACTACCATACAACGCTGTGCTCCAAATGTATATTTTCAGGAATTTCTTCCTCAAATAAGGCCTATGTTTAATGTTAATAGATTTATTTTTCCTACAAGAGACCTCCTTGCCCGTGCTTGTCTGCTTTTTATGTCCTCTTTCCTTCATAAGTAATGTGTTATTTTGCTTCCAAGGTAGCAGAATTCCTTGACTTCGTACATTCCATGATCACCTATTTTGATGTTAAGTTTCTCAATATTCTCGTTTCTGCTACTTCTGATTATGTTCGTCTTTCTTCTGTTTACTCTCAATCTATATTGTGTACTCATTAAGCTGTTCATTCCATTCAATAGAATTTGTAAATTTCTTTCACTTTCACTAAGCTCTTCATTAGCACTATAATTCGATCACTTCGTTATTGGTCTTCTAATCGTATCTCTTAAGCTTACTGAAAATAATAAGAGTACTTTTCACCAGACACAATTTGCTTTTATTTATAAATCATCTTTTGTGGTCATTCTGGAAATATGGGAACATAGTATGCCTATAGATGTTGGTATCTGTAGGTTTAAGACAGTATTACCTGACAAAATTGACATACAGTTTACTCAAGGTATTTTTGCCTCTTGTTTACATATCTTGCAAACCATTGCTTGTTCCTTCATTGTGGGTTTAGGTTAAGGTTGAAAGCAAATTGGTTGCACATTCATTCTTGGCTTTTTATATCCTCGTTTTCATGCTTCTTTGATGTTTATTCCACTTCATATCACTTTTGTAAAACATCAAAATACAAATAGGAGTAGTAGTGTAGTTTCATGTGTTCACCACTCTCAGTATTTGCTCTTGTGTCTTGTTACTTTGTTTGTGTGGAAATCTGTCCTTGTGTTGGTGATAGCTGAGCATTTGCTGATTTCATTGTTCAGCTTTGTTATTAAGTTTCCTTTGTATTCATTGTTTGTGACTATTTGTACTACGTATGCATTTATTTTTGGTAGACATCTGTGTGTAATGGATCTGTGTTTAGTTTGTGCAGCATATATCTAAGTCCTGCTTGTTTGTGTAAGTGTGTATGGTTTGATGTCTGGTTTATTATTGTGTCTGTTGTTGTGAGTTTTCGATACATGTCGAATATGTGTTTGTTGTTTTGAATCGTCATGCTTCTGTCCAAGAAATTTAACTGTTTTGCTCCTTTTCTTTTGTAAAATTTTCTTTTTCATGAACACATTTTATGGCTGCATTTAACCGGTCAGTTTTACTGCTTGGTTCATCTATCACATTCAGGATCCACTCCATCTAATCCAGTGCCGGACAGTGTGCTTATTGTGCATCAGTTTACTACATAAAGTTAATAAACAAAACAAATGAATACCACAGACAAATAGCCACAAACAATAGATACAAAGAAAACTTGGTAACGAGGCTAAACAAAGGACAGAAATTCAAAGAGAAAAGAGCAAACACCCAACTTTCAGTGACAGAAGGACAGGCTTCCACGTAAACAAACATACAAGGCACAAGAACACGAACACACAGTGTGACAAAGGAAAAAAATAAACAGTGACATACAGCCACAAGTACACACATATAATACCATAATATCTAATACTTTCAGAAAACAAAACATAAAAATAAGTCACCAAAGATATAAAGAGCTTGTAAGAGCCTGAAAGTACAGGACAAATCATTTAGCTTTCACTGAACACTTACACCAACACCAATATAAAATTACCATTGGAGACGCAGAAATGGAAAATTTAATTATAAAAAAACGTAAAACACCTTCCTATCCTACAAGAAAATTACCACATTCATAAAGTCATAACAGAAAAGAAAAAACACACAAATGATAAAATTAACCAAATACCAAATCATATATTTTGCGTCCATATTTACAGAATGATCACAGAAAATGCTTTATAAATAAAAGTGAAATATGTCCAGTAAAAATGCTCTTTAATAATTTGCAGTAAGCTTTGTAAGAAAAACCAATAACTACTGATAAAGACTTTACATATACAATTGTCATCATTAAATCTTGCATGCTGGGTGTTCCGCAACATTTTTATTTCTTTTTCTTGTTTTAATGGTTAGTCTACTGATTGTTTTGATGTGGCTATCACGAATTCCAAAACCAAACTGACCGTCATCTGTCACATCCTCAGTTTTCAATTGCATTATTCTGTATTCGATGAGCCCTCTTCCACGCACTTAAATGTGATTTGCGAATGATCAATGTAGATTCTTGTAAGCAACTTGAATGCATGAGCCATTAAGCTGAGTGTGCGATAGCTCTTGCACCTATCTGCCTTTGCTATGGCTCAAATGGCTCTGAGCACTATGGGACTTAACATCTGAGGTCATCAGTCCCCTAGAACTTAGAACTACTTAAACCTAGCTCACCTAAGGACATCATACACATCCATGCCCGAAGCAGGATTCGAACCTGCGACCGTAGCGGTCGCGCGGTTCCGGACTGAAGCGCCTAGAACCGCTCAGCCACTCTGGCCGGTGCCTTTGCTATCTTCGAGATTCTGTGGATGATGTTTTCCCGATAGTCTGCTGATATGTCCCAAGCCTCGTAGGTTGTACACACGAACCTGAATAGTCATTTGGTTTCCATTTCCCCTAATGATCTTAGAAATTCTGAAGGAATATTACCTTTCCCTTCTGCCTTATTTTTCACTGTCTTCCAAAGGTCTGTTAAGCTCTGATTCTAATACTGGGTCCCCCATATCCTCCATATCGATTCCCATTTCTTCTGCACGCTTTCCACGTATCCTCTTTCTCCTCTGCATTTAACAGTGTAATTGTCCTTGCACTCTTAATGTTGCCACTCTTGCTTTTAATTTCCCCCAACGTTGTTTTGACTTTTCTATATACTGAATCAGTCCTGGCGACCGTTTCTTTATCGATTTCTTCACATTGTACCTGCAGTCATTTCGAATTTGCTTCCCTTCACTTGCTACTTATTTCATTTCTACGTGACGTACATCTGAATTTCCCTGACCATGTTTGTACTTCCTCGTTTCTTTGACCGGTTGAAGTATTTCTTCTGTTACCCAAGGTTTCTTCGCCGTTACATTCCTTGTAACTATCTTTACCTGCCCAAATTCTGTGACTCCTCTTTTTAGAGATATCCATTCCTCATCAGCGGAGCTCCTTGGAGTGGTATTCAGTATCGCAGTATCTAGAGCCTCAGAGAACGTCAAACGTACATCATCACTCTTCACTGTTTTAGTAGCCCTCTTTTTTCCACGTTGATTCTTCCTGACAATTAGCTTAAACTTCATCTAGCTCTTCATCATTACTAAACTGCGATCTATATTTGCTCCTAGATACACCTTTTGGTCGAATATCTGATTTCGGAACTTTTTCCTCACGATGAGGTAATACAATTAGTATTTTCCTGAGTTTTTTTACCTTTTCCAAGTATAACTTTATTTCTGATGAGAATAGCCCAGTCACAGAACCATTAACGGTGACTCAGTTCCTGCGCTAAGTTCCTCTTCACAATGAATTCTACTGCTCATACTGATCAGATCAAACATCTGTCTTCTTCCCGTTTCACTTCACTGATGGTCACTACATCTACTTTAAGTTCCGTTTTCAGACTGTCTAGCTCCTCTACAACATTCAGAGTTTTGACATTTTACTCCAATACGCGTAAAATGTTACCCTTTTGTTGGTTTTTCAGTCTTTTTCTGATGGTCACCCACCACTTAGTGTTCACATCTTCGAGAACCCAATGGCAACTAACAATGATTGCTTTGATATGTTAGAGAGCATCATCATCTCAGTTGCTTTCTCGATCGCCATGCCGTTGATTAATGTAATCCTCCCAACCTTAAGGAGAGTTTCCCATGTCTTACGTCAGAGGAAGATCCAATCTTTTACGGCTGATCTTCCGCCCTCCTGTTAGGAGGCTGTTGTGATGTTTGACTTTATACGCCGGAAATCATTAGCCGCTGACTGATGTCACAATTAAAGTGCTATGCTTAGAAAACATTGTTTCGAGGCCAGAGGTGTTTAGCAAATTGTTCATCAAACACTCTTTTCTTTCTGCAATATAGTATTATGTTAAAAACATCCTCAGTGTATTTTTTTCTGGAACGATACAGTCTTTTTTATACATTCGATATTGATTCGAAAGTGTTAAAATCATAATTTTTACATGAATAAAAGGTTGCAATTACTCGTTTGTCCTTTTGAAATCTGTGTTTCCTCTCATCTGGTCATAAGTTTGAGGGTGCACTTCCACTTCAGTTCAGAAAAATCACCATATATTCGCGTCGAGATCTTTTGATTTTAGCTAAATTCTGCAAAACACTTCACTACTGATCTGGCAAGAACAGCATGTTTATCTTAAGAGAATTGTCCTTACACTGTTTGTTCACTTTGTGCCTCTTGTCTGTTATGTGAACACAGGGTGCTTCAGATAATGAGTGTCTCTGTGTAACTTACAAAATAATAAGCCAAACAAATATTTCTTTAGACAAGTAACGTAAGAAGCGTTACTCGTTATCCAGAGATACGAATATAGTTTGTTCAGATGTTATGCAGAGTTTTATTGCAATGAGTTCTATTTTTTATCATGTAGATAACGCTGTTTTTAAATAAATGGTATTTAAATCCAATTTCTATCAATTTTAGTTAAAGAGCTAGAAATGTTAAAATTTTTAAGGGTGGATCTCACATGCTGTACATAAAACTGATTGTGTCAATGAGTGACGATCTTCATCAATGCACTGTTCGACTGTTGGACTGAAGACACTATACCTACACTGCAGATCAGAATGCACAAACAAAGTAAGTCTGGTCCGGGGGACACTGACGTGGAACAAACACGGAGTTGCTTTCTGCGAGTGGTCCGTGAATAATTTCGCTCTGCACGGCTTACAAAGTGTCATGTTATCTGATGAATCCACGCCCGTAAGTCATGGTGCAGTGAACCATCGTAAAATAAATTACTAGACCACAGAAAATCTTACATGGGTCCGTCACGTCTCTCGTCCAACGAGTTGGTCCATGTGTGGTGGGGAATCCTTGGAGACGAAATCATCGATCCACACTGCTTTGTATGTACTCTGACAGGTAAGATGCATCGAACCCTTACCACGAGGTGACAAAAGTCGTGGGATAGCAATATGCACGTTTGTAGATGTCCGCAGTAGCGTGTAGACAAGGTTTAGTAGGGTAGCGCATTGACGGAGCTGTCATTTGTAATCACAAAATTCACCTGGAAAGGTTTGCGACGGGAATTAACAGACTTTGAACGTTGAATGGAGATTGGAGCTAGACGCGTAGGACATTTCACTTCGAAACCGTTAAGGAATTCAATATTCCGAGATCCACAGTGGCAAGAGAGCACCGAGAATACCAGATTTCAGGCATAACCTCTCACCTCGAATAGCACAGTGGTCGACGGCCTTCACTTAACGACCGAGAGAAAGGTCGATTGAATAGAGTTGTCAGGACTATCAGAGAAGCAACATAATACGGAGTAACAACAGAATTGAATGTGGGTCGTACGACGAACGTATCCTTCAGGACAGTGCGTCGAAATTTGGCGTGAATGGGCTATGGCAGAAGACGACCGATGCGAGTGCCTTTCCTAACAGCACGACATCGCTTGTGACCGTAGCGTTCGGATCCTAGACGAATATAAAACCGTGGCCTGGTCAGATGAGTCCCAGTTTCCATTGCTAAGAGCTGATGGTAGGGCTCGAATATGGCGCAGACCCCACGAAGCAAAGCTTCCAAGTGGTCAACAAGGCACTGAGCAAGCTGGTAGTCGCTCCGTAATGCTGTGGGCTGTGTTTACACGGAATGGCCTGGATCCTCTGGTCCAACTGGACCGATCATTGACTGTAAATGGTTATATTCGACTACTTGGAGACTATTTGCAGCCACTCATAGATTTAATGCACCCAAACAATGATGGAATATTTTTGGATAACAACACATCTTGTAACAAGGCCAGAATTATTCGCGATTGATTTGAAAAACATTCTGGACGATTGGAGCGAATGATTTCGCCATCGAGATCGCCCAACATGAATCCCATCGAACATTTACGGGACATAGTCGAGAGGGCATTTCGTGCTCAAAATCCTGAACCGGTAATACTTTCGCAATTATGGGTGGCTATAGATGAAGCTAGGCTCAGAATTTCTGCAGGGGACTTCCAACGACGTTTTGAGTCTATGCCACGTCGAGTTGCTGCAGTACGCCGGGCAAAAAAGACGTTCGACACGAAATCAGGACGTATCCCATGACTTTTGTCACCTAAGTGTATTATAGACAGTGTAAGTGCTCTGCATGAAAATTTCTTGCTAGATACTAGAGAAGAAATTTGCTGACAGATTAAAACTGTATGACTGGCCGAGATTCGATCTGGGGACCTTTGCCTTTCGCAGGCAAGTCAGCTGCCGACTGAGCAACCCAAGCACGACCAGGACCTGTCCTCACAGCTTAATTTCCGTCAGTACTTCATCTCCTATCTTCCAAACGACATAGAAGTTCTCATGCTAAACTTGCAGGACTAGCAGTCCTGGAAGAAATGCTGGTCACTTGCCCGCGAAAAGCAAAGGTCCCGAGTTTTAATCAACAAGGAAGTTTAATAACAGCACACACTCAACTGTGAGGTGAAAATCTCATTCTGGGAGATATTAGAGGCCGTATGTGGATACAGCACGACGTTTGTCCGGCTCATTCCAAGTTTGGCGTGCTTTGAGAACTAGCAATGAATTTGCTGGAATATAGTTACGACGCCAGTGTCCTCAGGAATGATCCTCATAGTCTTCCCATTCGATTTAACACCAGTGGCCTAAGATTTATTTGGTACTTAAAGAATCGTGTTTATGTCGTCGAATCCACAACCCCAGATGTCTTCAAACAGTGCGTCAAGGGTGCTTGTCGCTCCACGACGCCAGCAACTTTACGTCCAACATGTTGCATCCATCTATAAACCTTTGAACGTTTCTAGGTCCTTGACTAAAATTGATAGAAATTTTATTTTGCTTTGATCTCATTTAGTTTAAATGCACTACCGGCCATTAAAATTGCTACACCACGAAGATCACTTGCTACAGACGCAAAATTTAACCAACAGGAAGAAGATGCTGTGATATGCAAATGATTAGCTTTTCAGAGCATTCACACAAGGCTGGCGCCGGTGGTGACACCTACAACGTGCTGACATGAGGAAAGTTTCCAACCAATTTGTCATACACAAACAGCAGTTGACCGTCGTTGCCTGGTGAAACGTTGTTGTGATGCCTCGTGTAAGGAGGAGAAATGTGTACCAACACGTTTCCGACTTTCATGAAGGTCGGATTGTAGCATATCGTAAAGCGGTTTATCGTATCGCGACATTGCTGCTCGCGTTGGTCGAGATCCAATGACTATTAGCAGAATAGGGATTCGGTGGGTTCAGGAGGGTAATACGGAACTCCGTGCTGGATCCCAACGGCCTCGTATCACTAGCAGTCGAGATAACAGGCATCTTATCCGGATGGCTGTAACGTTTGCAAGACGACAACCATCTGCACGAACAGTTCGACGACGTTTGCAGCAGCATGGACTATCAGCTCGGAGACCATGGCTGCGGTTACCCTTGGCGCTGCATCACAGACAGGAGCGCCTGCGATGCTGTCCTCAGCGACGAGCTGGGTTCTTGAACGGCAAAACGTCATTTTTTCGGATGAATCCAGGTTCTGTTTACAACATCGTGATGGTCGCATCCGTGTTTTTCGACATCATGGTGAACGCACATTGGAAGAGTGTATTCGGCATCGCCATACTGGCGTATCACCCGGCGTGATGGTATGGGGTGCCATTGGTTACACGTCTCGGTCACTTCTTGTTCGCAGTGACGGCACTTTGAACAGTGGACGTTATATTTCAGATGTGTTACGACCCGTGGCTCTACCCCTCATGCGATCCCTGCGAAACCCTTCCATTTCAGCAGGATAATGGACAACCGCATGTTGCAGGTCCTGTACAGGCCTTTCTGGATACAGAAAACGTTCGACTGCTGCCCTGGCCAGCACATTCTCCAGATGTCTCACCAATTGAAAACGTCTGGTCAATGGTGGCCGAGCAACTGGCTCGTCACAATACGCCAGTCACTACTCTTGATGAACTGTGGTATCGTGTTGAGGCTGCATGGGCAGCTGTACTTGTACACGCCATCCAAGCTCTGTTTGACTCAATGCCCAGGCGTATCAAGGCCGTTATTACGGCCAGAGGTGGTTGTTCTGGATACTGGTTTCTCAGGATCTATGCACCCAAATTAGGTGAAAATGTAATCACATGTCAGTTCTAGTATAGTATATTTGTCCAATGAATACCCGCTTATCATCTGCATTTCTTCTTGGTGTAGCAATTTTAATGGCCAGTAGTGTACATTAGCTAACTGACAGAAAAAATTACGTTCTACTTAAAAAATTATAACTCGTTGTAGTAGCTCTGAAAAACATATAAATTAACTCCGGAGAAAGAGTAACAACTCTTCTGTTTAACAATTTAAATAATTATACCATTTATTTATTATTTTGTTAGCTACAGAGAAAAGCTCCTTATCTCAAACACCTCGTACAATTGTTGCGAACCTTATAGTACATTCATTTCTGTTCTTTGTGTGTGTGTGTGTGTGTGTGTGTGTGTGTGTGTGTGTGTGTGTGTGTGTGTGTGTGCACATGTACGTGTATGTGGTTGTGTTCATGTATTGCTTGAATGTGTGCTTTTCAGTATGAATTGTAGTGTGATGGCACATATACTTCAGAGTTGGTAAAATTATGTTAATGCATTGGGGGAGTGGTGTGTCACTCTTGGGGGGCATAGAGACTGCTGATTGTTGAAAGTGGATCAAATAACTATCAGGGAATAGATAAAGGATGAGCAGGAGAGGCAATGGGGGCGAGAGATGATTGGATTTTTGGTCAAATGTTTGAGTGGAGAGAAAACAAGGTTCCCTATGTGTATCGACGGCACCGGCCTTGCCGTCAGATCACCGAAGTTAAACGCTGTCGAGCGTGGCCGGCACTTGGATGGATGACCATCTGGGCCGTCATGCGCTGTTGCCATTTTTCGGGGTGCACTCAGCCTCGTGATGCCAATTGAGGAGCTGCTCGACCGAATAGTAGCGGCTCCGGTCAAAGAAAACCATCATAACGACTGGGAAAGCAGTGTGCTGACCACACGCCCCTCCTATCAGCATTCTCATCTGGTAATGGAACGACAAGTTTCTCTCGGACACTGACAGCTGTTGCACAGGATCTGGCGGACCCAATGGTGTGCGCCCACTGAGCCACACCTCCAGCTTCCTACTATGAGCGCCCTCTGCCGCCACAATATAGGACGGCCGTCGGCAGCCACTCACGCCTCTTGTTCTTGAAGCCGTTACGCTATGACACCTTCCTTCATGCTTAGGACAGCGAGCCTCATCCTAGTTGCTATTCTATGAGCTGGACTCTAGATCTTGGGGTTATTTGTAATTAGTCTTCATTCGCTTGGAGAAATATAAGTTAAGTAAATCTTCTGTTTGTTGTGTTAACTTGTTCAGAAATGGTTCAAATGGCTCTAAGCACTATGGGCCATAACATCTGAGGTCATCAGCCCCCTAAACCTAACTAACCTAAGGACATCACAAACATCCATGCCTGAGGCAGGATTCGAACCTGCGTGGTTTCGGACTGAACCGCTCGGTCACAGCGGCCGGTGTTAACTTGTTTGCTAATTATTTCTGCTCTTGTGTTGCTTTCCTACAACGACAGTTGCAGCACCACTCTGTAACACATCTCCCCTTACCATAGTGCAGGAAGTCGTACACAATACCCCATAAATTATATAATGGGCTTCTATCACAATTTTCATAGCCAAGCGACGAGGGGGAAATGGACAAATGGGGTATCAAACTGACCAGCATTAGGTGTAGTTTTGAAAAATAATTAATTGCTTGAAGGCAACCACTGTGATTGAGAAAACATTAACTAGTGGTTTAAGAGAAAATTACGCAACGGATTTTTGCTAATTTTCATACTCAGACTAAGAGTGGGAAATGAACAAATGCTATAAAACTGAGCAGCCTGAGGTCTAGCCAGAAAAAAAAAGAAACGTTTCTTTGCTTGAAAGTAATCATGCTAGTTATGGAAAACGTAATTAGTGGTTTGAGGGAAAATTTAAATATTTTAAGAGGAGCTGCTGCTAGCTATGTAAATAAAGTGTCAAAAAATTCATCTTTTCAAGTCATAGCAATTTTTGCATTAAAAGTTGCACTGGTGTGATATTTAACTGCGAAAACGTCTTCCTTAAAATCAAGTACAAAAGTCGAGTAATTTTGAAAGCAGGAAAGCAAATGAAGTGTCAGAAAGATCACGCTTTCTGAACGAAACTTGAAAATAAATAAAAAAATTGAATAAGAAAATGGTCAAATTTTTTGTGAAATGATTTGTGTAACAGTAAGTAACGAAAAGTTAGGTTATGTAGATCGTCCTGTCCGCTGTTGTGCGGCCTTGACGTATTTCTGTCATCTATGCCCGAAGGCTAAAAAAGTTCCAACAGTTTTTCAGTCTCAAAATATTTTTAATAGAGCGTCATTCAAATATCAGAAAAGGCAATGTGTTTTCTCAGTCGACAGCTGGATTTTAGCTTTAGAGATAGTTTGGTGCGAGTTTTTTTTTGGATTTGTTCTGATTATCATCTATTGACTTGATTTTCTCTATTAATTGAAGCAATGAGTTTGCCATACACAATTGCTCTTTAAAGGCTTGCCATATAAAGGCTTGGTCTTTAAAGCGTTTTCTTTGCAGCTTTACTTTCGTGTGTATGATAATTTCCGTGATAGATCTGTTTATTCTGATTATTTTCAAGTTTATGGAAGAAATATTTATAAAGTTTATGTGGAAATGGCCACATTAAGAAACTTATTAGGCTAGACTACATGCTCAAGGATGTGAGTGTTGAACCGGAAAGCTTTAATGACGTTGCCAATCTGTATTAGATCTTCCAAACACTGCTAAATTAATCCACCGATTAATGTTTGGTTTAAACAGTTTCATATTCTGTGAATTAGTATGGTTGCAACTCTGATGGTGGGCATACTGTAGTGTTTTTATTTTTTTCTGGGTAATTATAAACAAAAAGTACACCAAGTTTCCAGAATGAGATTTTCACTCTGCAGCGGAGTGTGCGCTGATATGAAACTTCCTGGCAGATTAAAACTGTGTGCCCGACCGAGACTCGAACTCGGGACCTTTGCCTTTCGCGAGCAAGTGCTCTACCAACTGAGCTACCGAAGCACGACTCACGGCCGGTACTCACAGCTTTACTTCTGCCAGAACCTCGTCTCCTACCTTCCAAACTTTACAGAAGCTCTCCTGCGAACCTTGCAGAACTAGCACTCCTGAAAGAAAGGATATCCTCGAGTTTATGCCAACAGTGTAGGCCGATCTCAATACGAGCAGATGCAATACAATGGACGGGCACAGAAGCACTTACCGAAGGCGAGCGACACAAACCAGATGATGCCGATGGCCGTCTTGGCGCGGCTGGTGGTGGAGTTGAAGCGCAGCGGGAAGCAGATGGCGTACCAGCGGTCGATGCTGATGAACGTCAGCGTCAGCACCGATACCGCCACCGACACCGTCTGCAACAGAGAGAGGGACCCGCCGTCGCTCTGATCTGTGATGCAAAGCGGCACAGCCCGTGGGCGCTGTCTTCGTAAACATCTACCTGAATATCGCTGCACATTGCATGGCGGATCGTACATCGTACCAATATTAGCAACTTTCTTCCTGTCACATTTGCATATTGAGCGAGCTAAAATGACTGTATGCCTATGTACATTCCCTAACTTCTTATCTTTTACTCATGAGCCCTGCGTAAGGAAAATGTTGATGGCAGCCATAGCACAGTTTGAATACCGGTTATTTTAAATTACTGAATTTTTCCAGTACTACTTCATCTACATGATTACTCTGAAATTCACAACTAAGTGCCCTACAGAAGGTTCGTCGAACCACTTTCAAGTTACTTCTCTACCGTTCCACTCTGGAACAACTCGCTACAGAAACGAACACTTAAATCTTTCCATGTGAGCTCTGATTTCTCTAATTATGCTGATCATTCCTCCCTATGTAGATGGGCACCAACGAAACATTTTCACACTCTGAGGAGGAATTTGGTGACTGAAATTTCATAAGAAGATCCTGCCGCAGCGGAAAACGTATTTCTTTTAATGACTGCTACCCCAAATCGTATATCATATCCATAGCAGTCCCTCCCTTATTTCGCCATAATACGAAACGCGCTGCCATTCTTTGAACTTTTCCGAGTCCTCCGTCAATCCTGCCTGATGTGAATGCCACACTGCACAGCAATATTCCAGAAGAGGACGGACAAGAGTAGTGCAAGCAGTGTCTTTAGTAGACCTGTTACATTTCTGCCAATAAATCGCAGTCTTTGGTTTGCTTTCCCCGCAATCGTTCCAATTTAAGTTATTCGTAATTGTAATCCCTAAGTATTTAGTTGAGTTTACAGCCTTTAGATTTGTGGGCTTTATTGTGTAACCCAAAATTTAGAGGATTCTTTTTAGTACTGATGTGAATGGCATTACATTTTTCGTTATTTACAGTCAATTGCCACTTTTGCCACTTTTTGTACGATACAGATATGTTCTAGATCTCGTTTTTCAGTTTTTCAGTTCGTCTGATGGCTTTACAGGACGGTAAATGACAACATAATTTGCAGACACTCTAAGAGGGCAGGTCAGATTGTTTCCTAAATCGTTTATGTAGGCCAGCGACAGCAGAGGACCTATAACGCTTCGTTGTGAACGCCAGATAATACTTTTGTTTTACCCGATGACTTTCTGTCTGTTATTACGAACTGTGACTTTTCTAACAGCAAACCACGAATCCATTTGCGCAGCTGAGACTATACGGTATACGGCATGCGCACGTAATTTGATTAGAATTCACGTGTCACAGACATTGTCAAAAGCCTTCTGGAAATCTAAAAATGCGGAAATAATTTGAGGATCCTTTTCGATAGCACTCATTACTCCGTGAGAATAGTGAGGTAGTTGCGTTTGGCAAGAATGATGTTTTCTGAGTCTGTGTTGACTGTTTGTCAATAAATCGTTTTCTTTGCGGTTATTTATAATGTTAGAACAAAATATATTTTCCAAAATCCTGCTGCAAACTGACGTTAGTGATATTGGCCGGTAATTCAGTGGATTACTATTATTTCCTTTCATGGGTACTGGTGTGACTTGCATAACATTCCAGTCTTTGGGTACCGATCTTTTTACGAGCGAGCGATCGTATACGATCGCGAAGTATGGAGCTATTGTATCAGCATGCCCTGACAGGAACCTGCCTTTCTTGTTTTAAGCTGCTTCACTAAACCAAGGATATCTACTTCTAGGTTACTCATGTTCGCAATTGCTCTTGGTGAGGATTCTGGAATATTTATTTCGTCTCACTTTGCGAAGGAATTTCGGAAAGTCCTCTTTAGTAATTCTGCTTTAGTGGCACTGTCATCAATAATATCACCAACGTTATCGCACAATGAAGGTATCATTGCGTCTTGCCAAGATTGCGTCTCCCCACGATTGGCGATCTTTTACAGAGGCTCGAAATTTAGCGCGGGCTTCAATGCGAGATGCTTATAACAGATTCCACAACGAAACTTTGTCTCGAAACCTGGCAGAAAATCCAAAGAGATTCTGGTCGTATGTGAAGAATGTTAGCGGCAAGAAACAATCAATGCCTTCTCTGAGCGATAGCAATGGAGATACTATCGAAGACAGTGCTGCTAAAGCAGAGTTACTAAACACAGCCTTCCGCAATGCCTTCACAAAAGAAGACGAAGTAAATATTCCAGAATTCGAATCAAGAACAGTTGCCAACATGAGTAACGTAGAAGAAAATATCCTCGGAGTAGTGAAGCAACTTATATCACTTAATAAATGAAAATCTTCTGGTCCAGACTGTATACCAATTAGGTTCCTTTCCGAGTATGCTGATGCGCTAGCTCCACACTTGACAATCATATACAATCGTTCGCTCGACGAAAGATCCGTAGCCGGCCGCTGTGACCGTGCGGTTCTAGGCGCTTCAGTCCCGAACCGCGGTCCTGCTACGGTCGTAGGTTCGAATCCTGCCTCGGGCAGGGCTGTGTGCGATGTCCTTAGGTTAGTTAGGTTTAAGTAGTTCTAAGTATAGGGGACTCATGACCTCAGATGTTTAGTCCCATAGAGCTTAGAGCCATTTTTGAAAGATACGTACCCAAAGAATGGAAAGTGTACAGGTCACACCAATATTCAAGAAAGGTAGTAGGAATAATCCACTTAATTACAGGCCCATATCATTAACGTCGATATGCAGCAGGATTCTGGAACATACGTCGAAGAAAACATTCTATTGACACACAGTCAACATAGGTTTAGAAAAAATCGTTCTTTTGAAACGCAATGAGCTCTTTATTCGCATGAAGTGTTGAGTGCTATTGAAAAGGGATTTCAGATCGATTCATGGATTTCCAGAAGGCTTTTGACACTGTACCACACAAGTGGCTTATAATAAAATTGCGTGCTTATGGAATATCGTCTCAGTTATGTGACTGGATGTGTGACTTCCTGTCAGAGAGGTCACAGTCGCAGTAATTGACAGAAAGTCATAGAGTAAAACAGAAGTGATTTCTGGCTTTCCCCAAGGTAGTGTTATAGGACCTTTGATGTTCCTTATCTATATAAACGATTTGGGAGACAATATGAGCAGCCGCCTCAGGTTGTTTGCAGATGACGGTGTCGTTTATCGACTAATAAAGTCATCAGAAAATCAAAACAAATTGCATAACGATTTAGAAAATATATCTGAATGGTACGAAAATAACGAAATGTGTAAGGTCATCCACATGAGTGCTAAAAGGAATCCGTTAAACTTCGGTTACACGATAAATCAGTCAAATATAAAGGCCACAAATTCAACTAAATACCTAGCAATTACAATTAAGAACAACTTAAATTGGAAGGAACACACAGAAAATGGTGTGGGGAAGGGTAACCAATGACTGCGTTATATTGGCAGGACACTTAGAAAATGTAACAGATCTACTGAGGAGACTGTCTACACTACGCTTGTGCGCCCTCCTTTAGAATACTACTGCGCGGTGTGTGTGCCTTACCAGATAGGATTGAAGGAGTACATCGAAAAATTTCAAAGAAGGGCAGTACGTTTTATATTATCGCGAAATATGGGGGAGAGAGTCACTGAAATGATACAGGATTTGGGATGGACATCATTGAAAGAAAGGCGTTTTTCGTTGCGAGGGAATATTCTCACGGAATTCCAATTACCAACTTTCTCCTCTGAATGCGAAAATATTTTGTGGAGACCGACTTACATAGGGAGAAACGATCACCACGATAAAATAAGGGAAATGAGAGCTCGTACAAAAACATATACACTCCTGGAAATTGAAATAAGAACACCGTGAATTCATTGTCCCAGGAAGGGGAAACTTCATTGACACATTCCTGGGGTCAGATACATCACATGATCACACTGACAGAACCACAGGCACATCGACACAGGCAACAGAGCATGGACAATGTCGGCACTAGTACAGTGTATATCCACCTTTCGCAGCAATGCAGGCTGCTATTCTCCCATGGAGACGATCGTAGAGATGCTGGATGTAGTCCTGTGGAACGGCTTGCCATGCCATTTCCACCTGGCGCCTCAGTTGGACCAGCGTTCGTGCTGGACGTGCAGACCGTGTGAGACGACGCTTCATCCAGTCCCAAACATGCTCAATGGGGGACAGATCCGGAGATCTTGCTGGCCTGGGTAGTTGACTTACACCTTCTGGAGCACGTTGGGTGGCACGGGATACATGCGGACGTGCATTGTCCTGTTGGAACAGCAAGTTCCCTTGCCGGTCTAGGAATGGTAGAACGATGGGTTCGATGACGGTTTGGATGTACCGTGCACTATTCAGTGTCCCCTCGACGATCACCAGTGGTGTACGGCCAGTGTAGGAGATCGCTCCCCACACCATGATGCCGGGTGTTGGCCCTGTGTGCCTCGGTCGTATGCAGTCCTGATTGTGGCGCTCACCTGCACGGCGCCAAACACGCATACGACCGTCATTGGCACCAAGGCAGAAGCGACTCTCATCGCTGAAGACGACACGTCTCCATTCGTCCCTCCATTCACGCCTGTCGCGACACCACTGGAGGCGGGCTGCACGATGTTGGGGCGTGAGCGGAAGACGGCCTAACGGTGTGCGGGACCGTAGCCCAGCTTCATGGAGACGGTTGCGAATGGTCCTCGCCGATACCCCAGGAGCAACAGTGTCCCTAATTTGCTGGGAAGTGGCGGTGCGGTCCCCTACGGCACTGCGTAGGATCCTACGGTCTTGGCGTGCATCCGTGCGTCGCTGCGGTCCGGTCCCAGGTCGACGGGCACGTGCACCTTCCGCCGACCACTGGCGACAACATCGATGTACTGTGGAGACCTCACGCCCCACGTGTTGAGCAATTCGGCGGTACGTCCACCCGGCCTCCCGCATGCCCACTATACGCCCTCGCTCAAAGTCCGTCAACTGCACATACGGTTCACGTCCACGCTGTCGCGGCATGCTACCAGTGTTAAAGACTGCGATGGAGCTCCGTACGCCACGGCAAACTGGCTGACACTGACGGCGGCGGTGCACAAATGCTGCGGAGCTAGCACCATTCGACGGCCAACACCGCGGTTCCTGGTGTGTCGGCTGTGCCGTGCGTGTGATCATAGCTTGTACAGCCCTCTCGCAGTGTCCGGAGCAAGTATGGTGGGTCTGACACACCGGTGTCAATGTGTTCTTTTTTCCATTTCCAGGAGTGTAGGTGTTCGTTCTTTACGCGCGCTATACGAGATTGAAATAATAGACAATTGTGGAGGTGGTTCGATGAACCCTCTACCAGGCACTGAAATGTGATTTCAGATTATCCATGTAGATGTAGTAAATGTAGATGTGTGCTTTATATACGACCAGAATCTCTTTGGGTTTTCTACCAGATTTTGAGACAGAGGTTCGTTGTGAAAACTATTAAAATTCTCTCACCGAAGTTCGTGCTACATTTCGAGCTTCAGTAAAACTCGTCTTTCTCTCAAGGAGTGCCATTTACCTTACCCGAAAATTTCTGTCACACCTACGTCTATGCTATACGGGTCTATTACGATCCTACCAAAAAAATGGCTCTGAGCACTATGGGACTCAACTGCTGTGGTCATTAGTCCCCTAGAACTTAGAACTACTTAAACCTAACTAACCTAAGGACATCACACACATCCATGCCCGAGGCAGGATTCGAACCTGCGACCGTAGCAGTCACACGGTTCCGGACTGCGCGCCTAGAACCGCGAGACCACCGCGGCCGGCCGATCCTACCAGAGCGCCTCTGAATTAATTCGAAGGGTGTTCCATGCCCAAACATTGGAACAGAACTGGGTGCATCTGCTCTTTGTATGAGTTTTCCTTTACAGACGCACGGCACTGTCGCACAGCCCTTTCAACAAGTCTTCCATTGACCTTCGCCCATTTCATATGGCTTCTTAGGGTTACCCATAAATACGAGGTCTATTTTTTTTCGAGATACGATTGGTCGCGCCATTAAAACTATAGTGAAAATCCGATGAAGATCTGTGTAGATGTGTTGTGCAGAGTCACTAGTGAGGCCGTCGGTCGCGTCACGTCGCACTTTTCAATTCTGTGCGCACAGAGAGCGCGTGAAGAAGCCCAAAAGAACAGAGCTTCCCGCCAAGTGTGAAGTGCGTGCTGTCGTTCGATTTCTTCTAGCTGAGGGTTGCAGCATGAGTTCATGGTGCCCACATAACGTAATTGTTATGCGTTACAGAAAAGTGCGGAAACAGTGCAGAAACTGAAGCCAGCCGTACAGATGTTCATGATGCAGGTGGTTAGGGAAAAAAGCCAGTATTAGGCGATGGTCTTGTTCAGCGAGTGGAATATGCGATACAAAAAACTCTGCTACTAAGGGCAATTCAGAACAAACGAAGAGCAATTTTTTCATCAGGCACTGATGAAAATGCTCAGCTGTGCATTGCAGCTGCAACATTCTCGATTGGAAGGCTTTGATCTCCCACCACATAGCCACCATACTTGGCTTCCTCTGATTTTCATCTCTTCGGTCACACGAACCGCCAGCTATGAGGACAGCATTTTTGCACAGACAACAAACTGCAGATCAGCGTAGAGAATTAGCAGAAAGCACAGGTTACTGCCTTCTATGAGGAGGGTATTGGGAAGTTGGTACCACGCTACGACAGGTGTCTAAGTTGGAGCATCGACTATGTAGAGAAGTAGCTGGAAGCTGTATCCAAGTTTTGCCATTAGAAAATTTCTTATATTCAATGTGGTTTCCATTTCTCTAGTGATAGAATCTTCAAAAATAAAATATCCCTCTTAAATATTTGATGTGATGTTCACCAGTAGCCGTGTAATCAGATGATATACGGTTGATTTTTTTTTATCGGCATTGTATTATAGAAGGAAGGAAGGTAGGAGACGAGATACTGGCAGAAGTAAAGCTGTGAGTACCGGCCGTGAGTCGTGCTTCGGTAGCTCAGTTGGTAGAGCACTTGCCCGCGAAAGGCAAAGGTCCCGAGTTCGAGTCTCGGTCGGGCACACAGTTTTAATCTGCCAGGAAGTTTCGGCATTGTATTATATTTACCCATATTTGAAGAGACCCACCACTCATTAAGCCAAGTGATAATTTTATCGAAGTCTTTCTGCAATTCCTTACATACTTGACTCGCATTCGGAAGGACGACGGTTCAAACCAGCATCCGGCTATCCTGATTTAGGTTTTCCGTGATTTCCCTAAATCGGTTCAGGCAAATGTCGGGATTGTTCCTTTGAACGGGCAATGCCGACTTCTTTCCCCATCCTTCCCTAAGCCGATGGGACCTCGCTGTTTGGTCCCCCCCCCCTCCCCCAAACCAACCGGCCGACGATAATTTGCTGTACACAATTACGTCACCGAACAATCAAATAGTGCTGCTGAATCTGTCAGATAAATCATTAAGACAAGGTATTACAAAATCTTTGCCTCAAGACTTCTTGGAGTGACAGATCACATCGTGGGGAACAACTTTTGTTAGACATGAAATGTTCGCTGACATTTTCTGTCGATGGTGGGCGTCCTTTTGTATTGCTTTTGCGCCTGAGAGGCAGCAAGGCGCACGCACTCTGTGGCGCGCTATGAAGTTTCTGTTGCCTATAATCATCTCCAGTGTGGAAGGGATAAACGCAGCAAATAAAGTTCCTGATTTGCTTCTCAAATATCTTTCTTCGCTTAGAGACACTCGCTCTTACGGTTTTCCATTTGAAATCACTCTACGAATTTGCGGTTGTAGATAGTCTGCAGACACTGCCAGTTAGTTGAAATCGGTCGTCCCAGTGTCGCCTGGAAACATCAGCAAACATTTTACCAAACGTTGCTCCCCACGCGCTGGACACTTGATGCGAAGACTTTGTAATACCCTCTATGTATTGAAAAAACTTTAGAATGGCTCTTATGATCGCTTTGGCGCACATCCGGCACCACTTTCGCTTCTGTAGAACATTCACCGTTCTGTAAGGGGCTGTCAAGTGAAAACGAAACACATGGAAAGAAATAGGTAAATCGTTTATTATTTCAAAAGTAATAGCGCAACTGTTAATACAGTTACTTCACTGTGAGGCAAGGCGGTCAATACCGTCATCGAAAAATGGTTGTGGTTTCCTACGGAAATATGATTGTACACAGGCGTGTATCTCTTCGTCCGAATCAAACCGACAGCCACGACTGTTCTCCTTCAGTGATCCAAAAATATAGAACTCGCACGGGGAAAGATCGGGACTGATCGAATGATATGTATGGGCTTCCAAGCTCAAGTGCTGCGGCACAGTCGAAACAACTTTGTCAACGTATCGAATTTATTGCCGTGCAACAGAATGGTATCGTTCGTCGACATTCACGGGCGTTTGGACTTGATGGAGCGCTACAATTACTGCAAAGTGTCTACGTACCGCCGTGCGTTAATTTTGGCGTCGCTTTCCAGAAAGTAATGAGCAGAGAGTCCCCTGCAATCAAAGAAAAGGCTCATCATGACTCTCCCGCAGCTGTCGTGCACGGCTTTGGATGTTTACCGGTGGGAGTGAATCCATATGCTTCCATTGTTGGCTCTCATGCTTGCTCTCCGGCTCAAAATAATGACACCATGCTTCGTCTCGTGGCACAGCTCGGGGCAGGAAACGATATTCTTCACTATGATGCCACTCCATGTGTTACAAAGATGTTGACATTCTCTTCAATTACTACTCCTCCGTCAGGGTTTGGGGAACACATTTTATGGAACATCAGATGTTCAGATGATGGGGTGAGTGGTATCGTGACTGATACCTAACATGAGCCGAATGTTTCCGACCGACCGCTGTCGGTCATTCATGCCGACAGCATCCACTGCAGCAATGATTTGGTAATGCCACTGCGAGCCTGTCCTGGCCGACTGCTGTCTTTCAAACATACCAGAAATCAAACTTCCTGGCAGATTAAAACTGTGTGCCGGACCGAGACTCGAACTCGAGACCTTTGCCTTGCGCGGGCAAGTGCTCTACCAACTGAGCTACCCAAGCACGACTCACGCCCCGTCCTCACAGCATTCTGGATACCAGAAATCTTTTATTGCACGCAAAAACAAGCGCATGTGACATATCGTGTTCCTCACACACACACAGCAGATGTTCCGGAACGAATTTCACTTCCTGACATCTCCCGCTTTCAGAAACAGCACTACACGTCGCTGTTCGTCTTCCAAGGCCTCCATAGTGAAGTGCCACGCTCACACTACTCGCTAACCTCACGTCGAGCACGTGAAACAGACAAATAGCACAGCGGTGAACGTTCGCGCTGTTCCTCCTCGATTCCCAGTAACAGCTCCTAAACACACACCTACCTACACTATGTGATCAAAAGTATACGAACACCCCCAAAAACACACGTTTTTCGTATTAGGTGGATTGTGCTGCCACCTACTGTCAGGCACTCCATATCAGCGACCTCAGTAGTTATTAGGCATCGTGAGCGAGCAGAATGGGGCGCTCTCAGACTTCTAATGTGGTCAGCTGTTTGGGTCTCACTTGTGTCATACGCCTGTACGCGAGATTTCCACACTCCTAACCATCCCTGGGTCCACTGTTTCCTATGTGACAGTGAAGCGGTAACGCGACGGGACACGTACAGCTCAAAAACGTACAGGCCGACCTCGCCTATTGACTGGCGGAGATCGCCGACAGTTGAAGAGGGTCTTAATGTGTAATAGGCATACATCTATCCAACCATCACACAGGAATTCCAAGCTGCATCAGGTTCCACTACAAGTAGTACGACAGTTAGGTGGGAGGTGGGAAAACTTGGATTTCATGGTCGAGAGACTGCTCATAAGCCTAAGCCACACATCGCGCTGGCAAATGCCAAACGATACCTCGCTTGGTGTAAGTAGAGTAAACATTGGACGATTAAACAGTGGAAAAACGTTGTTTGTAGTGACGAATCACGGTACACAATATGGCAATCCGATTGCAGGGTGTGGGTATGGGCCGGCCGGGATGGCCGACCGGTTCTAGGCGCTACAGTCTGGAACCGCGCGACCGCTACGGTCGCAAGTTCGAATCCTGCCCCGGGCATGGATGTGTGTGATGTCCTTAGGTTTGTTAGGTTTAAGTAGTTCTAAGTTCTAGGGGACTGATGACCTCAGAAGTTAAGTCCCATAGTGCTCAGAGCCATTTGAACCATTTTTTGTGGGTATGGCGAATGCCCGGTGAACGTCGTCTGACAGCGTGTGTAGTGCCAACAGTAAAGTTCGGAGATGGTGGTGTTATGGCGTAGGCGTGTTTTTCATGGAGGGGGCTTACACGCCTTGCTGTTTTGCGTGGCACTTTCACAGCACAGGCCTACACTGATGTTTTAAGCACCTTCTTGCTTCCCACTGTTGAAGAGCAATTCGGGGACGGCGACTGCATCTTTTAACATGATCGGGCATCTGTGCATTGTGCACGGCTTGTGGCGGAGTGGTTGCACGTCAATAACATCCCTGTAGTGGATTGGCCTGTACAGAATCCAGAACTGAATCCTATAGAACACCTTTGGGATGTTTTGGAACGCCGACTACGTGCCAGGCCTCATCGACCGACATCGATACCTCTCTTCAGTGCAGCACTCCGTGAAGAATGGGCTGCCATCCCCCAAGAAACCTTCCAGCACCTGATTGAACTTGTGCCTACGAGAGTGGAAGCAGTCGTCAAGGCTAAGGGTGGGCCAACAACATATTGAATTCCAGTATTACTGATGGAGGGCAGCACGAACTTGTCATTTTCAGCCAGGTGTCCGGATACTTTTGATCACATAGTGTATGTTACTAACGTCCGCGCCAAGCTCGTGACATAACGCCTCGTTTTCATTTACTGCCCCTTATATTTGTCAAATATTCGTCGAGCCAATCATGTATTTGGGGAGAGGGGTATTTGGTAGGGTCGTATGTTTGTTAGTAATTGACGGTGTGGTATTGTGTCGAACGCCTTATGGCAGCCTAGAAGAGAGAATCTACCCAATCACCTGCATGTATCGTTTATCCGTTTACAAGACGTCCCTCGTGTTTGGCATGAGGGTTTCTTTTTTTTTCAAGACATCGCTGATGTGTTTCGCATGAGGCTTTTTTTTTTCTTGTAGCGAGGGAGAGAGAGAGTGGGGGGTTGGGGGAGGGGGAGGGAGGGAGAGAGAGAGAGAGAGAGAGAGAGAGAGAGAGAGAGAGAGAGAGAAACTTGTTTGCCTCCAGAACGTTATAGTTTCTTAGCTTAGTGTTAGCTCTAGGGTACTCCTACATACAGACTTCAGTGATATTGTCCTACAATTTTCTGCTTACGATCTATTTGCGCTCTTTTCCCCACACTGGACTAATCACTGCGGAACCGATTCTCGAGGGAGCAATAAATATAAAACCCAATCGGAATTCCTTCACGCCTTGATGCCTTGCTCGCTTTCACGATTTTCAATTATCTTTAATACCAGTAATCCTATTATCGATATCAGCCATTTGAGAGTCTTTTTTGGGGTCAAAAGTTGCTACGGTAGTAGCCTCTTGTGTGTATACATATTGAAACATAAAATTTAAAATTTCTGTTTACTGTCCGTTGTCTTCAGTTTCGACACCAGTCAGATCCGTGAGTGACTGAGTGGTGGGTTTGGGTCCGTTCATTATCTTTACATGTGTCCGGAACTTTGTAGGAATTTCTGATCAATCTTTGCCAGGGTCTGACTGTGACAATTATTGTGGGGGCTCACGCATGGCCGTTTTTACATATGCACAAGTTGCTATCAACTTTTCAGTAAGCCTGCAATCTGTTTTGTAGCGGAAGTATAGTATTATCTGTTTTCGCAACCAAAGCTTCTGCTGCCGCCAGTCAACAGGAAAGACAATGAGTAGCCTGTAAGATACAGGATCTTGTACTTAATTGAAATCATGGAACAGCATGGATCGAAACATAGTATCAAACCTCATTCTTATAACATGTAAAGGATGGCTTTTCACTAAGACACAGATTTACAATTTGCCAAGCAATCAACGCTACCATCTGACGATGGGCTCATGCCTGAAACTAGTAACGGTACAAAAAAATCGTTTCCAAAAATCTGGGGATGGTTTCAGTATTTCCTGCTGTGTAGTTTACGAAAACAGCTGCGGTGTGTTGTAGCCATAACAGATAAAACAATTCATGATGCTTAAGAGGTGAGAGTATAGTGCACTGAGTTTTTTCATTACTTAATTGAATATCGTTAAGCCGAATTTAAGTCTTTGTCTACAATCTTAATGGTTTTACGTTTTTTATTACGTTATAAGTACTAAAATATTCAATATTTATTATCTATATGGAACAAAATTACCTTCTCTAAATTTTCTGAAGATAATTGGGATTGTGAGTAGCGTTAATTATAAGTGTGATAGCTGTGAACAGGTAGAGATTCTTGGAAAATAAAAATGTGTGTTGAGAAATTAATTCGTTCTCTATCGTTCCAGAGGGTACTGTTCGTTGGTTTCCGTTTCATTTCATGGCAGTGACACCGCTGCTGTGTATAGTATCTGCAGTTGTCTGCTCTTCCATTTTGTGCTAGAGTCGGAGCTGGTTGTTTTCGTTCCATTACTATCCGAATATCATTCTAAATGCGTTAAATTTAATTCGACTTCAAGCAATCCCACTGAATTAAACGGTGCTAACGACACATGTGTATCGTTAGGATAGCACATCTAAAGTTTATTATATTTGGAAACAGAACTATTAACGAAGTTCTTCTTTTCACAAGGGTATATTCCACTTCAGTGGTCTTTATTGATGGAACTTTTCTGTATGGATTACTTCCACTGACCTTATGAATAAGACTGCGCTTTCTTTCTGTTTGTCATATAATCATTAATACCGGATAGTTCAGTAAAGGTTATCGGCGCGCTAGGTATCTTACGCCACCGGCCTTGTCGCAGTGGTAACAGCGGTTCCCATCAGATCATCAAAGTTAAGCGCTGTCGGGCTGGGCTAGTACTTGGATCGGTGACCATCCGGTCTGCCGAGCGCTCTTGACAAACGGAGTGCATTCAGCTCTTGTGAGGCAAACTGAGGAGCTACTTGATTGAGAAGTAGCGGCTACCGTCTCGTAAATTGACGAATGACCGCGGGAGCGATGTGTTGCCCACATGCCCCTTCATATCCGCATCCAGTGGCGCCTGTTGGCTGAGGATGACACGGCGACCGGTCGGTGCCGTTGGGCCTTCCAAGGCTTGTTCGGACGGAGTTTTAGTTTAGTTTTAGGTATCTTACAAGAGGCTGTACGAATTTTGTTCTTTTAATGTAAACAAGTTTTGACAGAGTACAGACTGTGAATATTCGTAAAGAACCACATCTATCTTTTAAGTTTCTAAGATGCGTGCGTCTTTTGAAGATGATTTGGATAAGGTTTCAGTCAAATTACCATACAGAGCTACCCCTATCGAAGTCCTGTTATGCGACCAGCAATGCTATATCCGGTTTTCGGAAACCACCTGCGAGATTTTAATATTCTCTTGCTCGCCACGCGCCCACAGAAAAAATGAACAGGTTGTAACAATGGAAAACTGTACAGAAATGCAGGAGGATCTGCAGCGAATTGACGCATGGTGCAGGGAATGGCAATTCAATCTCAATGTAGAAAAGTGTAATGTGCTGCGAATACATAGAAAGATAGATCCCTTATCATTTAGCTACAAAATAGCAGGTCAGCAACTGAAAGCAGTTAATTCCATAAATTATCTGGGAGTACGCATTAGGAGTGATTTAAAATGGAATGATCATATAAAGTTGATCGTCGGTAAAGCAGATGCCAGACTGAGATTCATTGGAAGAATCCTAAGGAAATGCAATCCGAAAACAAAGGAAGTAGGTTACAGTACGCTTGTTCGCCCACTGCTTGAATACTGCTCAGCAGTGTGGGATCCGTACCAGATAGGGTTGATAGAAGAGATAGAGAAGATCCAATGGAGAGCAGCGCGCTTTGTTACAGGATCATTTAGTAATCGCGAAAGCGTTACAGAGATGATATAAACTCCAGTGGAAGACTCTGCAGGAGAGACGCTCAGTAGCTCGGTACGGGCTTTTGTTAAAGTTTCGAGAACATTCCTTCACCGAAGAGTCAAGCAGTATATTGCTCCCTCCTACGTATATCTCGCGAAGAGACCATGAGGATAAAATCAGAGAGATTAGAGCCCACACAGAGGCATACCGACAATCCTTCTTTCCACGAACAATATGAGACTGGAATAGAAGGGAGAACCGATAGAGGTACTCAGGGTACCCTCCGCCGCACACCGTCAGGTGGCTTGCGAGGTACGGATGTAGATGTAGACCTTTTTGTAGGAGGTTTAATGCAGTTCAGTTTTGTACGGGGATTCGTTTTCGCTAGGAGCCTTAGGTTTCGAGTTATGCAGGACAAACGTACGAAAGTGACCTTCAGACGCACCTCCACCCTCACTCGTCTCTCACAAGTCAGGATATCTAGCACGTTGTTCGTGGCGCTCGCTCCTACCACTAAAAAAATTTCCTGCTGCACAAACTATTCTCGATATTCGACTTTTTTTCTCTCTGTTGATTGGTCTGTTAAACTACCACAGCAGTCAGTGATTTCATTAACATTATTAATTTAAACGTGCCTGTGACAGTAATGAAAGAGAAACGACTTTTGTAAATGTATACGTTACCCTAAAAGTAATTGCGTTGGCAATCCATTCAAACTTAACCCTTACTAGCTCAGTAGTTTCGTAGTCAGAACGCATGGAGAATACTTTTGACATAATTGTTTATTTTACTCAGCAAAAAGTAAAAAAATTATTAGGTAAAATTAACAGAAACGTCAATTTTACGCTCTATAAATGCCCGATTAAGCCAGTGACGTAATATGGACAGTCAATGAAGACCAAAGAAGGCTGAATGTGGTAAATAGTTCGTGCAGTCAAAATTTTTTGTACGGTGGTAGGAGGGAGTGACATGAACAAGGTACTAGAAATTCTGACTGGTGGGGCCTGAGTGTGGGAGTGAGAGGGTCATTTGAAGGTCACTTTCGTAAGTTTTTCTTGAATAACTGAAAACAACGGCCTCTAGTGAAAACGTATCCCAGCACTAAATTTAACTACATTAAATGTCCTGCATAAAAGCTCCGGTACATTTTTTCCGTAGGACCAATAATTAGCACGTAGCGAGTAAGAGAAAACTTAAATATTACTCGTGGTTTTTGAAGGCTACATGTGACATTTCGGGTTGCATCAAACGACATCGGTAGGGGCAGCTGAATCACCTATTATGTTTCATTTTAATTTTATCTAAATTATTTCTTAAATTGCATTCCAAATTGTAAGTAAATGAAAATGTGATTGGAAATACGAAGGTAGAAAAATTAAAAAAAGCTTGTACATTAAAAAAATTGATAATTTGCAGATTTGTATTAATTATTCTATTTTTGAAGCCAATACTGCCAGTCGCAAGCTCGTGAAGTAGAATTCTATGAGAGACATCAAGGCAACTTGTTATATGGAAGAGATCATGGAGTGGTAACAGTAAGAAATTGTTCGTATTGGAAATGCATGTTGTTGTTGTTGTTGTTGTTGTTGTTGTTGTGGTCTCCAGACCTGAGACTGGTTTGATGAAGCTCTCTATGCTACTCTTTCCTGTGCAAGCCTCTTCATCTCCGAATAACTACTGCAATCTACATCCTTCTGAATCTGCTTAGTGTCTCCCTCCACGCTTCCCTCCAACACTAAATTGGTGACCCCTTGATGCCTCCGAAGGTGTCCTATCAACCGATCTCTTCTTATAGTCAAGTTATGCCACAAATTCCTCTTCTCCCCAATTGTATTCAGTACCTTCTCATCAGTTACGTGATCCATCCGTCTAATCTTCCGTAGCATCACGTTTCGAAAGCTTCTAATCTCTTCTTGTATACACTGTTCACCGTCCATGTTTTGCTTCCATACATGGCTACACTCCATACAAGTACTTTCAGAAAAGACATCCTGGCACTTAAATCTATACTCGATGTTAACAAATTTCTCTTCTTCAGAAACAGTTTCCGTGGCATTGGCAGTCTACCTTTCATATCATTTCTACTTCGACCATCATCAGTTATTTTGCTCCCCATATAGCAAAAACCATTTACTACTTTAAGTTTCTCATTTCCTAATCTAATTCCCTCAGCATCCCCTGATTTAAATCGACTGCATTCTATTATCCTCGTTTTGCTTTTGTTGATGTTCATCTTATTTTCTCCTTTCGAGACACTGTCCAGTCCATTCAGCTGCTCTTACAGATCCTTTGCCGTCTCTGTCAGAATTACAGTGTCGTCAGCAAACCTCAAACTTTTTACTTATTCTCCATGTATTTCAATTCCCACTCCAAATTTTTCTTTTGTTTCCTTTACTGATTGCTCAATATACGGATTGAATGACATCTGGGATAGACTAAAACCCTGTCTCATTCCCTTCTCAACCACTGCTTCCCTTTCATGCCCCTCGACTCTTATAACTGCTGTCTGGTTTCTGTACAAACTGTAAATAGCCTTTCGCTCCTTGTATTTTATACTTTCCTCATTCAGAATTGGAAAGAGAGTATTCCAATCAATGTTGTTAAAATCTTTTTGTATGTCTACAAACGTTAGAAATGTAGGTTTACCTTTCCTTAACCTATGTTCGAAGATACGTCGTAGGGTCAGTATTGCCTCGCGTGTTCCAACATTTCTAAGGAATCCAAGCTGATCTTCCCCGAGGTCAGCTTCTACCAGTTTCTCCATTCGTTTGTAAAGAATTCGTGTTAATATTTTGCAACCATGACTTTCTAAACTGGTAGTTCGGTAATTTTCACATCTGTCAACACCTGCTTTCTTTGGGATTGGAGTTATTATATTCTTCTTGAAGTCTGAGGGTATTTCGCAAGTCTCATACATCTTGCTCACCAGATGGTAGAGTTTTGTCATGGCTGGCGCTCCAAAGGCTATCAGCAGTTTTGATGGAACGTTGCCTACTCCCGGTGCCTTGTTTCTGCTTAGGTCTTTCAGTGTTCTTTCAAATTCTTGACGAAGTATCATATCTCCTAAGTCATCTTCAGCTAATGCTCTTGCATTTTCATAATATTTCCCTCCAGTACATAGTCCTTGTACAGACCCTCTATACTCCTTCCACCTTTCTGCTTTTCCTTCTTTGCTTACTACTGGTTTTCCATGCGAGCTCTTGATATTCACACAGATGATTTTCGTTTCTCCAAAGGTCTCTTTAATTTTCCTGTAGGCAGTATCTATCTTACCCCTAGTGATATATGCTTCTACAATCATATATTTGTCCCCTAGCCATCCCTGCTTAGCCATTTTGCACTTCGTGTCGATCTCATTTTTGAGACGTTTGTATTTCTTTTGGCCTGCTTCATGTATTTCTAAGTGAAAATGTACGAGAAATAAATGACAGAGGAATACGAACGAAACTTTCACTTTAGACCAGGAGAATTAATTTAACTTGCATAGAATGTTTAAGACTGAAGTGATACTAGGTGTACATATTTGGAGAGGAATCTCACCTACTGAATATATTGAAGAAGTGGAGGCCGATCAACGTACATTGTTTTTATGTCGGCCATTGTGGTAGAGCAGTCTGGAACCGCGCTGTTGCTACGGTCGCAGGTTCGAATCTTGCCTCGGGCATGGATGCGTGTGATGTCAAAAATGGTTCAAATGGCTCTGAGCACTATGGGACTTGACATCTGAGGTCATCAGTGCCCTAGAACTTAGAACTACTTAAACATAACTAACTAAGGACATCACACGCATCCATGCCCGAGGCAGGATTCGAACCTGCGACTGTAGCGGTCGCTTGGTTCCAGACTGAAGCGCCTAGAACCGCTCGGCCACACCAGCCGTCAGGCCTGAAATCCCTGGGCTCGCAGGACAGAGCGGATGAGGTTATATTTGTGGAAAGGGGCCAAAATAAGTTACTGTCAGTTGCATTCAACATATAAAATTTATTTCTTAAAACAGAAAATCACACAAGCGAGAGTCAAAACTCTTAAGGTTTTATCGAAAGACCTGCTTTGATTTAATTTAGATCGGCTGTAGGCCACATCGAAAATCCATGACACAAGACGTAAGCAAAGAACTAATGTACAGGAATTCTTCTGGAGGTTTCACTCGTTTATGAAAAAAAATTTTTTCTTCAATACAAATATTCTGAAAGCCTTAGCTTAAATTTTCACATAGAACTCGGCTGAAGGCCTCACATTAATCAAGAACAGTGTTACGGCTTTAAGGACGAGACAAAGATTTTCATTGTTTAATCTGAAGCTCGAATGTCAACAAAACAATTTAACGGCTTAAGGCCTAGGAAAAAGAGCTTTCAATTTGAAAAGGCTCTTGGCCTTATCTTAAAATATTTCGTGAAAAATTCGACTGAAGGCCTCATACTAAAGAATCTTATGATTTAAGGGCAAGACAAGGATTTTTAATTTTTAATTTAAAAGAGATTAAAACTCGGCTGAAGGCCACACACCATGCAGAAAACAATTTTACAGCTTAAGTCCTAAACGGAAGAGCTTCTAAATTTCAACTAAAATAGGCTAAAGGCTTTATCCTAAAATGCTTCACATAAAACTCGGCTGAAGGCCACATACGAAACCCAAACAATCTCACGGCTTAAAGCCCAGACACAGAAATTAAGTTAAACACCACACAGGAAGACGGCTGCAATTCTAGCCGACTTCAATGTACACATATTGTTGCTGGCGGGAATCTCTCAGAAAGCGACAACCAAGATCCAACGAAGAGGTGTGATAGCAGTTGAGGCTTGATAGTAGATTAAGTGAGCATTCAACTTTAGTGTCCAGGATCGATGGGCGACGAACTTCATAACCCTCGCAAGAAGTGCCTTACAACACCAACCAGGAGCGCACGCCGCCAGCGACTCCGGCCTGACAACGCACCATGGAGACTTCCTCGCTGCTCTGCCCCAACCGACCGACTGCCACACACTGCACAGCCGGAATATATATCCGCCACACCAAAGATAGTTCAGCAGTACTAGCATCGATACACGCTGCTGTTGCCGCCACTCACGGAGAGAAGACAGCAACGTTATGGCTGTAACCGAAGAAGAAATAAGACACCACTGGACTGCAACCAATGATAAATAACAAGGCATGACGCTTCTAAAGCTGTCCCTGTGGACTGCTGCTGATGTGAGTACGAAAATGCGAAGAAAAAAACCACAGCTAAGCAAAGGGGAAGTAGATCTCATGAGCGGATGGACAGGGGCCGTTTAGTATTGCGGAGGGTGGCTGTAAAAAACCGCATGAAATAAGCGGAAGATGTAACTCGCCAGTTTCAGCGTGCTATCAGCCGCCTAGCTAGGACAATGACAGTGCGCAGGAAGTTGAGTGGGATACAATGGCCGTGCAGCCCTTCATAAGACACGAATTTGTTAGTAAATGCTACGCGACACTTCAGGTGATGTAAAGAGCGACGCCATGATGAAACGCGCTTTATCGGGTGACAATCCTGTGGAAGAATTTCGGTTTCGGAAATGCTCGGATAACGTTACCTGCCGCCAAATGTAGTACCTACAGTGACGGAGAATGTCGTGTCACGGCATGGGGGTATTTTTCGTGGTCAGAGAGAGATAAGAGAAAGTGTGGAAGGATATGAACACATTTTAACCATTGTGTGGTGCATGGAAGAACCGTTCGGAGATGGTGATTTTTTTCAGCTCTCTGTCATAAAGGAACACCTGTGAAGCAATGAAATATGGAAAGTGTAGAGATGAAGGTATATGGAATGGGGGAAACAGCAATGTTACACAAAGTATCCTGTGCCACAACAGAGAAGAAAGCGAGCTAATACTGCATTTTCATTAACTTCTGAGCTGTGTTATCTCAAGTGTCTACCTCATCGGGATGGTGGTATTAAAAAAGAGGAATTACCATTCTTTGCATAAAAATTAGAGACAAAGGAGTATATGAAGTGCAGTTATTGTGATGCCGTGGGAGCAAAATAACGCAAGACGAATGAAGCAAGGAGAAAATAATGGAGTAGGCTTACACAGACAAAGAGAGTTTTTATCAGTAAAATAAGTGTGTTATATGAAACCTGAGTCTTCGTCTGAGAAGGGTATTTTTAAAAAAATGTACGATGGAGCACAGCAATGTATGAAAATAAATCACGGAGCAGGGGAAAACTGGTACAGAAGTGATTAGAAGAGCTCATGATGTGTGTTACAGCATTCTGAAAATTACACCGAGAAATAGGGAATTTTCAAATGAAAAATAGCTTTAAACGTACTTTAAAAAAGTGTTGTGTTAAAGTTAGTGTCCATAATACTCGTGTAAATCACCTACTGAATAATTTCGGAATCTCCGTAAGGATGTTCTTAGATATCTATACTAATATATAAAAGCAACTCATAGTTTAGCGTAGTTGCCAAAAATTTCAGAACGTCCTTGATCGATTTACTTCAGATTTTTGCACGTTATTCTAATAAACGTTCGGGTGGACATAGGCTACACATCCTTCCATATCTGTCCGAACATTCATTAGAGTATGGTGTAAAAACTTGAAATAAATCTGCTGACAACTTATATATATATACTTCGAAATGAAGACAGACCGTAGTTTACAGTTGTTACCAAAAATCTCGAATAGTTCTTGATGATATTTATACGACACCTTTACAAACATTTGGATGCATTTAGGCTATATCCTTTCGAATTGACTCGATTACTTCAAATTTTTCACACTGTACTCTAAAAAACGTTTCGACAGAAATGGGCTACATACCTTATATATTAGCAAAAATCTGATTTTTGCATAATACTCTAATAAAGATTCGGACAGGCATATACTACATTTCCTTTGTATATGTGATTTAGAAACATCTGTATTGATGGTGCTGAGACAGCAACGAGCCATACATTTATTTTAAGTTCCTTTATTCAAAAGGTACCGTTACCGGTTTCGAATCATTACAGTTCATCGTCAGATGGCTTTCACGCTTTCATTAGAACATGTGTTGCGTTTTTTTACTGATTAGTTGCCCTAAAATATAAGTAATGCGTAATTATAAGCACGCCACACAGATGGTTGAGTTACAGATTTGCACTGGGATGTGAGCCACGTGAAATGTCGGTTTGGAGTGCTTGTTTTCACGGTTTTCGTCCAGCAGACAAAGTTTGTAGTTTTCGCTGCATTCCCATCATTGCACAGGTAAACTTACATAATTCAGCGCTTCAGATTTGCCACTGAATACGTTTCCACCACATTCCTATCGTAGAACACGTAAATTTGTATCACTGAGCACTTCAGCTTTGTCAAAAAACAGACTTCTAACAAAGCTGAAGTTCTCAGTGATACAAATCTACGTCTGGAACGATAGGACTGTGGTGGAAATGGATTCAGTGACAAATCTGGAACGCTGAATTATGCAAGGTTATGTGTGCAATGATGGGAATGCAGCAAAAACTACAAACTTTGTCTGCTGGACGAAAACCGTGAAAACAAGCAAATCGACTGTAACAAAAGCTACACTGACGGATGAAAGCCTCATTAAGAAGAATTCAAATTATTTGTCGGCTGAAGGCCACAAGCAATAGGAATAACTTAAACAAAACATTATTTTTAAACAATTGACACAATCAGACCAAATAAAAAAAACATATTTCTGTTCTTATAGGCCAATTGTATTACAGGATATGATTATATGTTGAAGACACATACTATGACTGATATTGTGTACAGTGGAAAACCATTAACACACAGTATGGTGTATTTAACAGCCAATATATTCCTATGACCTGCATTCGTCACTTCTGTTCATCAACTGACGTTAACATACGTCAAAACAATGGCAGAGGTCGTAACAAAGCAGCACCAATGTGAGCCACATGATGTTTGCATTACCATAGGAATTTAAAAGAGCTTTGGAGGACTTACGGTCAAATAAGGCAGAAGGGATAGATAACATTCCATCAGAATTTCTAAAATCATTGGGGGAAGTGGCAACAGAACGACTATTCACGTTGGTGTGTAGAATATATGAGTCTGGCGATATACCATCTGACTTTCGGAAAAGCATCGTCCACACAATTCCGAAGACGGCAAGAGCTGACAAGTGCGAGAATTATCGCACAATCAGCTTAACAGCTTACAACAATAATATACACCAGAATGGAAAAGAAAATTGAGAATGCGCTAGGTGACGATCAGTTTGGCTTTAGGAAAAGTAAAGGGACGAGAGAGGCAATTCTGACGTTACGACTAATAATGGAAGCAAGGCTAAAGAAAAATCAAGACACTTTCATAGGATTTGTCGACCTGGAAAAAGCGTTCGACAATATAAAATGGTGCACGCTGTTCGAGATTCTGAAAAAAGTAGGGGTAAGCTATAGGGAGAGACGGGTCATATACAATATGTACAACAACCAAGAGGGAAGAATAAGAGTGGACGGTCAAGAACGAAGTGCTCGTATTAAGAAGGGTGTAGGACAAGGCTGAAGCCTTTCGCCCCTACTCTTCAATCTGTACATCGAGGAAGCAATGATGGAAATAAAAGAAAGGTTCAGGAGTGGAATTAAAATACAAGGTGAAAGGATATCAATGATACGATTCGCTGATGACATTGCTATCCTGAGTGAAAGTGAAGAAGAATTAAATGATCTGCTGAATGGAATGAACAGTCTAATGAGTACACAGTATGGTTGAGAGTAAATCGGAGAAAGACGAAGGTAATGAGAAGTAGTAGAAATGAGAACAGCGAGAAACTTAACATCAGGATTGATGGTCACGAAGTCAATGAAGTTAAGGAATTCTGCTACCTAGGCAGTAAAATAACCAATGACGGACGGAGCAAGGAGGACACCAAAAGCAGACTCGCTACGGCAAAAAAGGCATTTCTGGCCAAGAGAAGTCTACTAATATCAAATACCGGCCTTAATTTGAGGAAGAAATTTCTGAGGATGTACGTCTGGAGTACAGCATTGTATGGTAATGAAACATGGACTGTGGGAAAACCGGAACAGAAGAGAATCGAAGCATTTGAGATGTGGTGCTATAGACGAATGTTGAAAATTTGGTGGACTGATAAGGTAAGGAATGAGGTGGTTCTACGCAGAATCGGAGAGGAAAGGAATATGTGGAAAACACTGATAAGGAGAAGGGACAGGATGATAGGACATCTGCTGAGACATGAGGGAATGACTTCCATGGTACTAGAGGGCGCTGTAGAGGGCAAAAACTGTAGAGGAAGACAGAGATTGGAATACGTCAAGCAAATAATTGAGGACGTAGGTTGCAAGTGCTACTCTGAGATGAAGAGGTTAGCACAGGAAAGGAATTCGTGGCGGGCCGCATCAAACCAGTCAGTAGACTGACAAAAAAAAAAAAAAAAAAAAAGTATTAGCAAGAAAGTGAAAGACCCTGAGCCAGAACAGATCAATGACTTTCTCTGCACATTCCTATAAGAAGACAGTCCCCACAATAGGACTATTCATTAGAGGGATAATGAAAGGCGGGGTCGCAATGGGAGGGGCAGATGACAGACTATGAGGATTTGTGTGGAGCGCAGTGGAGAGGACAGTTGAGCCACATGGTACATCCATGAGCTTATGTGTCCTTGTAATACACGTTCGTAACACCCCCTTACAGTGACACATACTCTGAATGTAAATATAACCGTTATAGATGCACAATAAAATTTAGATACCAAAACGATCACATGGCTGTAATTGAGCCGTGTGCTGCTCGCGTTGGTGCCGTTGGTAGGTTGGCAGCGTGTGATAAAGGATAGAGGCGTCCCGTTTCCTTCTTCTGTTTACTGGCGCCACTACGTTTGCTGTCTGCGAGTGGCAGCAGCAGCTTTTATCGATATCTAGTACCCGTACTGTCTTTGGAAGAACGTGAAGTGTTTTCGAGGTCGGGTGTGCCGGTAGTTCGGTTGGGACGGAACCGCAGAGAGGTCCGGCAGTGCAAGGACATGCCGGGACTGCTGGCGGCACGTTGGCATCGAGGGGCTGTAGTTGCGAGGGCGACAACCTCGTTGTCCACCAGACACAACACGTTGAGTTGAGTGAACATTAATCCAGTAGTAAAACCTCCATTTTTGTGATCACGCCGTTTCTTCGTGCGTTGCTGCTCGAGGGTCGCCATGAGATGAACAGCAGCAAGTGGAGTGTGTCGAGTTGGCGGAATCTATTAGCCATCTTCTACTGCCTGTTACTAGTTTTTTAATTTTGTGTTATTATTTGGTGAAGTGCAGCTAGTGGTATTTTACTGCCTAGTGGCCGCTAACACCCCAGTTACCTGCCCTGGAGGTTAGCGTATTTTTGCGGCAGTTTACTTTTCCTCGTCTTGCCGATGCTGTCCGGCATGACGTGTAGTTCGACAGCCTTTTTGATTGCGGTGTAGCCGGCCGAAGTGGCCGTGCGGTTAAAGGCGCTGCAGTCTGGAACCGCAAGACCGCTACGGTCGCAGGTTCGAATCCTGCCTCGGGCATGGATGTTTGTGATGTCTTTCGGTTAGTTAGGTTTAACTAGTTCTACGTTCTAGGGGACTAATGACTTCAGCAGTTGAGTTCCATAGTGCTCAGAGCCATTTGAACCATTTGATTGCGGTGTGGATTGTGGTTTCTTTTGTCTACCTTGGTTGTAGTGTTTCCTGCTGCCTTTCAGTGTTTTAAACACCGGATTCTGAAGACGCAGTGCTGTCTGTCACTTTGTCCTCTCCTGAATTATTCCATCGTTGTACTGGCTATCAAACATTGGGTGGATTTGGTAAGAGGATTGTTCGGCGTTTAAACTGTCCCTAGTTTGAGTTGCGATCTTGTTAGGTGAGCATAACTCTTGGTTGTCAGTCTCACCGCTAACGCAGCTGTAGGGACTTCTCTCAGGTCGATCCTTGGAGCACTGTCTGTGGATCACTCCCTTTTTTTTAAACAATTGACACAATCAGACCAAATAAAGTGCTGCACTTTTTTGTTTTTGTTTTATTTATTGTTTTTCACCCCTCCAGGCCCTACATGGGCAGTGGGGCTGGGCTGTCAGCGGCGCAGGCAACCCGTTCTTCAGATAATTGACAGTAAAAATCAAATGAGACGAAAGGAAGGAACAGATACTGGAGATATTTACATGGAATTAAAAATTTTTTAAAATTGAAAATAAAATGGAGTATCTTAGATACATGATATATGACTTATTGCACTGGTAGATAAAAACAGAAATAATAAAAGGTAAAATGATACGTAACAAACGCTCATTAAAACATTTAAAACATGTTGCCGAGACACTGATGTTTAAGAGTAGCACTTTCCTGTCACTAGAAACTCTAAAAGAACTGGTATGGGATAGGAAGTGAGTTGTTGAGGGGAAAAAGTGGCCAGGTAGGAAATACCAAAATAATGTTTACAACAATCATTAAAAATTAGCAAATACCAAAATAATGTTACAACAATCATTTTCGACATGTCACAGACAGGTCAGATATATTTTAACAAGTAAATAACGTTTTCATATACGCAATAACGCCTTGTTCCTATTGCCTGCACAGTATGAAATGAACGCTGGGTGTCCAGGAGGACTGGTCAGTTTTCAGGAATATGGCAGGTACGCTCATTTGAAGCAGAAACATTTCATGTCCTATTCAAAAACATTTCATGCCCTATTTCGAAGGATTTCGAAAGTAGAACAAATGTAATGTTCATTTTACAATGGGTATGAGGAAAATTTTCTCCTGCATTTACCCTAATCGCCGGCTTGGTCATGGTAGTAGAATTAACTGGTCACCAGACCTTAAGTAACTAATTTTTTGTTAATGAGACTGAATGAATCTGAGGTTAACAAACGGCATGTGAAGATGAACTGCTTGGTCACGCTCTGGACGCTGCTGCCCTCATTAGATAGCGTGCAGAGACAGACAACGAAAACATGTTCTCCCAAGAGAGCTCAAATGCATTGAAGTTGATGGCGGGATACTCGATCATTTATTGTGAACTGTACAACAGCTGTAGTGTGACGTGTATAGTAAAGGTTAGAGGTGAATGTGTTATGGAACTTGTATTTTTCAATTGATGCTCTGTAGAACGCATGTTGCGACACTTATTTTTATCAATGTCTGAAGAAACAGACATTGGTAACGAAATTGCAGTCGCACTAAATTTATGAAGTTCACTAGCAACTGCGGAATCTTACTGACATCTTAGGTATGAAGATGTTACTTGTTGGTGACACATGACAATTTGATATTACTTGTTGGTGACACATGAAAACTAGCGCCGGACTGGGACCTGAACCCGAACCCGGATGTGGAAGTTTGAGTGGATCTGGAAGCATCCTCGGATAGCCAAAGTGGTTGAGGCGACAAGCAGGAAATCCAGGGTGCGAGTCCCAGTCAGGCACAAATTTTCATATGTCACCAATAGCTAATATCTTCATACATAATGCAGATAATGTTGGAAAGATTTATAGTTGTTAATAAATCTCATAAAAAGATGTTTACTAACTGTTGTACATGTGTAATGTGTTAACCTAACAATGTATTGAAGAAGACAGGGATAAATAACAGTGTATATTAAATGTACTCTACCTCGGAACCATTCGGGATAGCGTATATCCCCAAATGAAGTCTTTCACTCCAAATTACCTTTTCCGTCATATCCCTGAATACTGATCATTCCTCCTATGACATTCAGTAAGTGCTTCTGATATATAGCTGAGTTGAGATGTTGGTTTGCAACATGATGCTTGTTAGTAGTTATGGATTGTGACACGTCTGCTGCATGACGGCGGTCTGTTTATAACTGAACTACTTTTGTCATAAACTGATTAATACAGACGTGCTCTACCACGATTTTTCAACAAATTTTGGAACCTATAAACCATCGCCTCCTCAAAATGGTGTAGAAGATAAAGTCTTGTGAATTCAGGTTAATTCTGGATTCTGGATAGTTGGAAGCAACGTAACCGATTTCAAAGCCGTGGCGCCAGAATTGCTCTTGGGAGTGTGAGGTCTCCACGGCGAGCTGTCAGGTAGCGGAAGTGGAGGGCTCCGCTCATCGCCCTTGGCGTGGCCCAGCCTGCCGGCTGCGCCGCCTGCGGTCCGTAATGAGATTCGTGATGGAAGTCACGGCGGGTCATCCAGGAGATGTCCAGAGGCGCGCCCGCTCCCGGGAGACCTGAATAATGCAGCCACAATCAGGGCGCATCGGCTGCGCCGCTCCGTGTAACTCGCCGTGTCGGCCAGCGCCAGGTGATCCCTTCGGCAGTCCTGGCGACCCTGTCAGGAAGTCCCGAACGGCGTGCTTGGTTAACTCGTGGAATTATGGCGTCACGACAGCTAGCCTCTTCTTGCTAAACAGGGGATGGCGACCTGTTTTCTCACCACTGACGTCATATCATGATTGCCATTTCAGCTGTTTCATTCACACGATTCGGACATTTCATTTTAGGTTGTGGGGACAGTGGTGCGGGCATTGGACCAATCGGTCGACGACGGACAACGGTCAATGACGGCTCATCTTTCCAAACCTGTACGGTGGCAGATGGGCGCTCTGACAAGGGAAGACTTGTTAATCATTGGATTTTGAGTCATAGGTATGTTGTACAGGGACTTGTGCTGACCTGAGTATTGGCTAACGGATTTTCATACAATGGCCCCTAGTTTCCGAGAAAATCGATGTTGAAGTTTTGTGCGCCCTCCTATACTCGTAACGTTATTCACGTTTCATCCAAGCGAGATTAGCGCAGTGACTAAGGTTCACCGCTACCACGCTGACGGTACTACTGACCATTAAAATTGCTACACCAAGAAGAATTGCAGATGATAAACGGGTATTCATGGACAAATATATTATACTACAACTGACATGTGATTACATTTTCATGCAAAAAAAAAATGGTTCAAATGGGTCTGAGCACTATGGGACTCAACTGCTGAGGTCATTAGTCCCCTAGAACTTAGAACTAGTTAAACCTAACTAACCTAAGGTCATCACACACATCCATGCCCGAGGCAGGATTCGAACCTGCGACCGTAGCGGTCTTCCGGTTCCAGACTGCAGCGCCTTTAACCGCACGGCCACTTCGGCCGGCATTTTCATGCAATTTGGGTGCATAGATCCACCTCTGGCCGTAATAACGGCCTTGATACGCATCGGCATTGAGTCAAACAAAGCTTGGATGGCGTGTACAGGTACAGCTGCCTATGCAGCTTCAACACGATACCACAGTTCATCAAGAGTAGTGACTGGCGTATAGTGACAAGCCAGATACTCGGCCACCATTGACCAGACGTTTTCAATTGGTGAGACATCTGGAGAATGTGCTGGCCAGGGCAGCAGTCGAACATTTTCTTTATCCAGAAAGGCCGTACAGGACCTGCAACATGTGGTCGTGCATTATCCTGCTAAATTATACTGTTTCGCAGGGATCGAATGAAGGTTAGAGCCACGGGTCGTAACACATCTGAAATGTAACCGTTCAAGGTGCCGTCAAGGCGAAAAAGAGGTGACCGAGACGTGTAACCAACGGCACCCCATACCATCACGCCGGGTGGTACGCCAGTACGGCGATGACGAATACACGCTTCCAATGTGCGTTCACCGCGATGTCGCCAAACACGGATGCGACCATGACGATGCTGTAAACAGAACCTGGATTCATCCGAAAAAATGACGTTTTTCCATTAGTGCACCCAGGTTCGTCGTTGAGTACACCATCGCAGGCGCTCCTGTCTGTGATGCAGCGTCAAGGGTAACCGCAGCCATGGTCTCCGAGCTGATAGTCCATGCTGCTGCAAACATCGTCGAACTGTTTGTGCAGATGGTTTTTGTCTTGCAAACGTCCCCAACTGTTGACTCAGGGATCGAGACGTGGCTGCACGATCCGCTACAGCCATGCGGATAAGATGCCTGTCATTTCGACTGCTAGTGATACGAGGCCGTTGGGATCCAGCACGGCGTTCCGTATTACCCTCCTGAACCCACCGATTCCATATTCTGCTAACAGTCATTGGATGTCGACCAACGCGAGCAGCAATGTCGCAATACGATAAACCGCAATCGCGATAGGCTACAATCCGACCTTTATCAAAGTCGGAAACGTGATGGTACGAATTTCTCCCCCTTACACGAGGGATCACAACAACGTTTCACCAGGCAACGCCGGTCAACCGCTGTTTGTGCATAAGAAATCGGTTGCAAACTTTCCTCGTGTCAGCACGTTGTAGGTGTCGCCACTGGTGCCAACCTTGTGTGAATGCTCTGAAAAGCTAATCATTTGTATATCACAGCATCTTCTTCCTGTCGGCTAAATTTCGCGTTTGTAGCACGTCATCTTCTTGGTGTAGCAATTTTAATGGCCAGTAGTGTATATATCATATAAAGTATTTTAAATAGAGTCATTTTTGCAACAGTAATTTCATTAATAAATCAAACTTTTTTCAAACGTGTATTCCGTTTGTTTCAGGATAGATGACAGAACCGTCTTACTCTCTTTGATTTGCACCGCTTGCTGAGCTAGAACAAATTTCGGGATCGTATCTGTCGTAGAAGCAACCCAAACACATACTCGTCTTTCAGCCAACAGAACTTGTGTTGCGCTGGATGTCGTATATCCAGTTGGAAAGGAATTAGCGGAAATCGTGCTCAGAGGTGTATTTGTGGGAAATTTCTGCTTCGTACACAGATTGGTGCAGCAGCTGTCTACAGATTGGTGCAGCAGCTGTCATCGTAGGGACAGGGGCAGAAAATGATTAATGAAGGCATAAGTACAGTAAACAGAAGATTTACTTAACTTGTAGCTTTCTCCAAGCATTGCGAAGAATACAAAACGAAAAAAAAACAGCAAGGAAGCTAACTACGGGCGTCGGGCAGTCTGAGACTCCTACTATTAATGCACAAACGAACTGTCGAAGGCTTACTCAGACCGAAGTCTGTTGATTGCTGTGACTGAGACAGAGACGGTTAGCTGCCACTGGAAATCCATATCGCGACGGCAGATGGCTCTCTTAGGCGGAGCCGCTGCAGGTAGCGCTCTGTGGGTGCTCATCATTGGGTCCGCTGACTCCCTGCGTGACCGCTATTGCGTCTGTTCAAAACGTGCGTCTCCGTTGCTGTGAGACCCCGGTGAGAGTGGTATCGATCTATGATAACACGGACTCAAATCGTGAAGCAGTCTTTCGGTGTATCTGATGGCATTACTGAGTTCACCCTTCGATTGCTTTTGACACTGCCGTTGGATCTTTTTTTGGCTGCTCTTCTACAGAAACGCTTGCTTCTTCCATTTCGCAGCACATTTTTAACACACACTTGCGAACAATTGATGCTGTCGACAAATGCCAAATGGTAGTTTTCAGGGCCTGAGAACTCTACATCTACATCTACATGGTTACTCTGCAATTCACACTTAAGTGCCTGGCAGAGGCTTTATCGAACCATTTTCATACCACCTCCCTACCATTCCACTCTCGAATGGCACGTGGGAAAAAGCAACACCTAAATCTTTCCGTTCGAGCTCTGATTTCTCTTGTGTGAAATCTTATGAGACTTAAATGCTAAGGTCATCAGTACCTAAGCTTACACACTACTTAACCTAAATTATCCTAAGGACCAACACAAACACCCATGCCCGAGGGAGGTCTCGAACTTCCGCCGCGACCAGCCGCACAGCCCATGATTGCAGCGCCTTAGACCGCTTATTTTTTTATGATGAACATTTGTCCCTACGTAGGTGGGTGCCAACAAAATATTTTCGCATTCGGAAGAGAAAGTTGGTGATCGAAATTTCGTAAACAGATCTCGTCGCAAAGAAAACCGCCTTTGTTTCAGTGACCGCCACCCCAATTCGGGTATCATATCAGTGACACTCCCACCCCTATTGCGCGATAACACGAAACGGGCTGCCCTTCTTTGCACTTTTTCGATGCCCTCCGTCAATCTTACATTCCAAGGATCCCACAGCAAGCAGCAATATTCCCGTAGAGGACGGACAAGTTTAATGTAGGCTGTCTCTTTAGTGGGTTTGTCGCATTTTCTAAGTGTTCTGCCAGCAAAGCGCAGTCTTTGTTTCGCCTTCCCCACAATATTATCTATGTGGTCTTTTCAATTAAAGTTGCGCGTAATTGTAGTTCTTAGGTATTTAGTCGAATTGACAGCCCTTAGATTTTTGCGACTTATCGTATACCCAAAATTTATCGGATTTCTTTTAGTACCCATGTGGATGACCTCGCACTTTTATTTATTTAGTGACAATTGCCACTTTTCGCACCATACAGAAATTCTCTCTAGATCATTTTGTAATTGGAATTGATCGTCTGATGATTTTACTAGACGGTAAATTTCGTAACGGTCCACGAGGGAGAATGGGTAACATGAACCTACGCCACGTTTAGAAAGCGCAGCAAACGGACTTTGTCTGAATATTTGCAATTTTAACTATGAACCAAAAACGGAATACACACACGAAAAATGTGTGCTACAATTACTACTACGACGAAAATGAATATCAATAACGAAGTCAAGATTCAATAATCATTCAAATTATCATAAAAATTATGACAAGTAGAAAGTCAAGGTGATGAGGTGTTTCCAAAAACTGCATAGCTGTATGAAGGTGCTTTACTCGCAGCTATCAGCTGTACGTCAGTATAGAGGAATCTTCAGGTTTATAATGATTGTATTTCCATAACGTAGATGGATAGTTATGCAATCCCTGCTTTCGGGAAGTTATCTACGTTGTCAGACCACAGTGGCGTATTGTCGTAATAAAATTGAGTATACTCAAAAGGTGTTTGCCAAAATGTACAAATGAAACACTTTTTCTGAAAGCAGGTCAGTTTTATTCAGGATTCCAAGACACGATATTATTCCCAACTCTTTAGGCTACAAAATCATATTTCTCAACATTATCTCCGTTGCGTGAGGAGGCTTTACGCCACCTTATTGGGAGGGCCTGTATGCACGCATGGTATCACGCTGCTGGTCGACGTCGGAGCCAACAACTTGCTTCATCAGCAACCTCCATATCACCCACGTACTGTTTTCCGCAGAGTGCATCTTTCATTGGGCTCAACATATGGAAATTAGGTGCAAGGTCCGGGTTGTAGGGTGGATGAGGAAGACAGTTCCAACGAAGTTTTGTGACCTCCTCTCTTGCGTTGCCATTCAGAAGGGAAGATTCGTTTACATTTTTATGGTGACGCAAAGACTGAAGTCGTAGCTTCAATTTCCTGAGGGTAGCACAACACACTTCAGAGTTGATCGTTGCACCATGAGGGAGGACATCAAACAGAATAACGCCTTCACAGTCCCAGAAAACCGCCACGATGACTCTGATGATTGATTGTGATGTGTCGATTATCCCGAATGAGAGTAGCCGCACGTTCTAGCACTGCACGTGGGAGATCGGACATGATTGTGCAACCCTGTTGAGATGATGACGTACGCCTCGTCCAACGACTCACCGTGCTTTTGTTCCCTGCCAGGTCTGCGTAGACATTCTGCAAGCGCCTGTGAATATCTGCAAAGTTCTGATCTCTGCCAAAAGGACCGCACCTCCGTTACAGACGCTATTTTCAAGGCTACGTATAGCTCGCCACCTAGCGGAATTTTATGAAACTGTAGGAGCTGAAGCGGGAATATTCCATGATATCCGCAACAAATTTTGCTTTTCTTCAAACGAAATCGACTCATTGAACGTCCCTCGTAGAAGAGAATTTCCTGTAATTAGAAACCCGGAAAATAATACCTGCTATGATATGGGCCTTTAAAGGTGCGCAGTTCACAGCCTACAGCCTACAGATGAGGCGGGATTCACAAGAGATGGCGTCATAAATTGCCACAATACGCAAAAGTGGTCATATGCATATCCTCGAGCAATCATGGAGATGACGCATCAAGATAGTTTCAGTAACAATGCATGGGCATAAACTGTCGGCGACACTCGTAGAGTCGTACACTTTACCAGACATATCAACGGGTGATGTGTGTCGCCGATTTCTGCGTGATGAATTATCAGTGCTTACCGAGAACGTTATCTTTGCAATAAGAGAAGACTGTGGTTTGTGCGCGATGGGGCAACATTGCAACGTTTCATGGGCCATAGCCCATGAAACGTTGGTTGAGTAAATCCGGTAGCATGGCTTCCCCGTTCACCTGGCACGAATCCTATGGCTACTTTTAATGGTATAGGTGTATCCCCGGACGTTACAGGATCATGTGACCAAAGAAGGTGACGCAACGTGCATGGAGCCATGTGTACTCGTATTTTGAAGGATGCATGACGCGTGATTCACTGCGAAGAAGGCATGATAGATGTGTCAGGATAAGTGATAACCACATGCAGGAAACAGATGGATAGATGAGTATAAGATGACAGATTGGCCCGTATCTCAAAAGATATTGGTTTTAGTCATCTCATTTGTGACGGTTGGATTCGCCACTTTGAATTCCCGCCGAGTGGCGCCTTAGGCAGCCGCAATGACAGAGAGGGCTCTCCGGGATCGGTCGTGTCCGTGCTGCTGGCAGTGTGCGAGCAGGACCTTCCGGAGTGGGACAACAGAAGCTATCGCTGCGACAGAGACGGCTGATGGACAGTGGCTGCACTCTTTCCCATGGTCATCCGTTGGACTGGTTGGGGCGCATGGGCGGTCAACAGGAGGTTCCAGGCAGTTGTTGAATCAAGAGGGCAAGAGGAATTTATGAAGGATCCCCGCGGGAACTGCTGCATACCGCCATTCGCCGAATTGTGGACTATGAGCGACCTTAAACAGCCACATAAAAATGTGATGCTGGTCGAGATGGCCGTTTGCGACTGTTAGCCTATGTGGATTCGTGTGGCCTTACAGTTTGTAAAAGCGCATTTATAGTGAAGTACGTTACTGGTGCGCATCGTGGTAATTGTAATGAGTTCACGTGATTTTGGATGCACTTGCTTGTCTTGACATGAACCACATTTATTACATTATTTACAGTTATTCGTTTGAATATTGTTGAAAAAAGGTGTCTTTCACATTTTGGAAGGAGGGCTGTATATGGGTGATATTAACGTGTGAGCTATCTATTCAAAGTAGTAATGGACTTGTCTATTGTGTAAGAATTACCTGTGATCGTTTTAATATTATTTATTCTGAAATGGAGGACGGTAAACTCAAGCCGTCAATTCAAAATTTTCTTGTTAATTGCTGGTGAGACCTGTGCAATTTCCACCTACCACGTTAGTTGTTCCTTATGTAAAGAGTATCTGTGGGCGCTTTAAAACTGTTTACTCTAAATGCAGGAAAGTGAACCCAGTACATAATTTGAAAGTTATTTTGGGTGATTTCAAGTACGCTTATGTCATGCTGATTTCTTGTTAGCTGCTAGTAAGATTAGTGAGATTTCTGTCTGCCACGTTAGTTGACTGGATTTGTTTTTTATGTAAAGATTATCCGCGGGCTCTTTTAAAATAGCTTGTTCCAAATGCAGGAAGCTGAAACTAGCACACAATTTCAAAGTTGTTTTGGTTGATCCTAAGTAAGTTTATGTCGTGCTGGCTCATTAGCTGCTGTCTTACTATTAGTTGTTTCTTAAAGGTAAAAGGTGAATGAAATTTTAAATTCAAATCTTCCCTGCTCATTGATCTTAAAAGTTGTATTTAAAAGAACAGCGTGTAATTAAATTAATCTCTCGATTCTCTAGTAAAGCTATTGAGTTTTCTGTTAAAATATTTGTGTGTAATGAAAGCATGAATCTTTGTCCATTGGAATGTAATCACGTGTGCCTGTAAATCCCCGCACCATTACTGCATTGCGGCGTCCCAACATTATAGAAAGTTTCTTTTACTTTTGACATATACTATCTACTGTAGGAGTAGGTGACATACGATTTTTCATCCTACGCAGTCGCATAAAGTATCACAGCTATCTCTTAACACCAGGCGACGACAAGCACAGGCAGGACCTTGTAATTTTATTACGAAATTCAATACCTTAAAAAGATTTGTCAGTCATAGATGGGTTCAACAATACTAAAATGAGGTTCTTTCCAAAAGCCCAGGTCAAATATTGCACCGAAACTTAGCATACGTTTTTTTGCAACCCGTATCAGTATAAAACAAAATGGTTCAAATGGCTCTGAGCGCTATCGGACTTAACTTCTGAGGTCATCAGTCCCATAGAACTTAGAACTACTTAAGCCTAAGTAACCTTAGGACATCACACACACCCATGCCCGAGGCAGGGGTCGCGCAGTTCCAGACTGAAGCGCCTAGAACCGCTCGGCCACCCCGGACGGCGAAGATTTGTATATTGCATCAGTAAGAGGGAAAATGTCCGAATTGAAGTTTATAATAAAGTCTGTTTTGAGTCAAATTAAAATTGTAAAACAATCATAAGCTTGTCCATCACAAGTGATCCCGGGCTTCCTATTTCCTTTAAATAACTGTGGTGAGGTTGCAATTTTTGATTTTCTAAGGAATTGAGTAGTACCACGGTTCAGTTACCCTTGAAATGATACCACTACTAATATGTAATAGGATTTTCTTTTGTATTTCGTTTTAATAAATTTGCTTTTAAAGGAGTTTCATTTGTCCGGATTTAAGCGCCGCACCCTGTAGACAACCCTGGTTTGTTGCCGTCCAGCTTTCGCTAGTGGGATGGCTGTTGTTGCGTTCTTTCGAATAAGCCTGTTAAAAGACATCTTTTGTAGCCCATGCTGCCTGAGATATCTTGCGCGGGAAAATCTTCTCTCATGTCTCTAATCTTCTGCCAATTGGTTCTACCTAGAAGTAATCGCTGTTGTTGTGAGGCTGCGGTGTGTGTTCATGTATGTATCTGTGTGAATGATTAAAGCACTGAAAATAAAATGAAATGAAATGAACAGCCACAGCTGCAAAGAAAATGAAAAAGGGAACCCTTGGGAAACAGCGGCAAGTCGTGACTGGACAGCTCCGTCGATGATCCTGCTGGAGTCGGGAGTAAAAGCACAACGCTAGCACAGCATCCTGCTGCTTGAGAATAATAATAATCAGAGAATACACTTCGAGCATATCACATTAAACGTTTTTTAAAGTATCATATACTTATACTATCCAAAGGTGGTAAAGTTCATTAATGAAATATAAAACGTGATTTCTCAGTAGATTAGTCGAAGAGCTTCAAAAATAATTCATACAGTTGCTAATTTCATCGAGAACAAGCAGTCATAGGCAATTTTACCACTAAATTTTATTTAAATTGTTACATATTTTCCGGTAATATTTTATGAAAAATCTTTGTTCTAAGGAATACGTAAGATGACAAAGTAAAATGTATCTGTTTGTCCGTACGCAGTTAAAGAGTCTAACGAATCAATTATTGCAGAACTTCAGTCCTGACAACGTCATCCACATTTTTATTGTGCACCACTCTTCGAAGTAATTTTAGCAGAAGCTCTCGCCAGTTTCACAAACTGCGGAAATTTGTCTTTATTCCTACTTACTTTTCCCCAGCGACTGACATTAAATTACCTCTCATAAGCTTCTAATCGGATTTCCTTTCTCTGAATGGCTTGGATGCCATTCGTATCAATTTCAACCCAGATGTATTGGTTTTCGTATCTGCACTTTGTAATATGAATGTCGCATCAGTTACAAGTTAAAGAAAACGAAAGTCCATGTCTTACTTTGTCTTTATTAATGGTTAGCTGTTTCGGTGTAATGACTATCGGCAGACCTCTTCTTATAAGCCCTAAGGGTCCATACGCAAAATAACGTTATAAAAGTCACGGTAGAATTATAAAAATATCAAAGATCTACGTAGGTAAGAACGAAAGTATCTTAACATCAGTATCACGCAGATAATGACCGGAATATCCGTAGGCACGTATCATATACAAGGGCTGGAAAGAGAGAGAGAGAGAGAGAGAGAGAGAGAGAAAGGAGCACCGCGATATTTGAACATAAATGCAAATGCTAAGCAACGTTATGCCATTAGAATCCTGTCATCAGTGTATGACGGCACGTGTCTCATGGAAATGAAATGAAGTCCCATGCTTCTTTACAGAGCGTAGGGGAACGATGCGGGAGACCCCGCACCGCCTTACTAGGCAAGGTCCTAATGGAAGTGGTTTGCCGTTGCCTTCCTCCGACCGTAATGGGGATAAATGATGATGATGAAGACGACACAACACCCAGTCAACTCGAGGCAGGAAAAATCCCTGACCCCGCCGGGAATCGAACCCGGGACCCCGTGCTCGGGAAGCGAGAACGCTACCGCGAGGCCACGAAGGCGGACTACGTGTCTCATAGTTACACACTGTTCCTACATGAATTCAGGCCTTAGTTATGCAAACAACATTTGGGAACGAAATACATAAGATATGTCTGCATTATCCAAACTACAGAAAACAGCCATAAGAGTGTAATTAAATACAGTGATCGTGCTCATTAAAAAATCTCTTTAAAGATATTAACTCCACCGTTAATCCATTCTGCACAGTCAGAAACATGTGTGTCTGTTTTATGCGCTGAGTGCAACGTATTCCGTCAGATGTGGATATGTAGTGCAACATTAGTTTTGAATTAACTAGACCAATACGTAATTATACACCTGCATGTTTGTTAACTTTTAGCTATGTTTTACTGTGATATTACATTGGCATGTCTAATATTGTGAAATGATTGTGAAGAAAAGTCACCGACTATCAACCCCTACCGTGATTCAGGGAGTCTATTTTCCGAGAACCTAAATGAGGGTGGTTTGCCGAGAAATTGCACTCCATTCCTCCCGCATATCTGCCCCTTAACCATGCACCATTTACAGGGTCTTGCTTGCACTGGCGTTATGTTGAAAAATATAATCAAATGAGGTAGCGACAGACTAACACTCATGTGCTGGCACATTTACAATTTGAAATGCTACGTCAGAACTAGTATCAGCTTTAGATAACGAGTTGCACTGCCTCATTAGTTTACATGTTGACATTTTTCTACGAACATGCTATGAAACGTTTCTGCAAGTGTTGGGTACTATTGGAGAACATGACTTCCGACTAGCAGACAGCACGACACCATGTGTATTGTTTCATACTTACACTAATTTACTAACAAAAGATGCTGCATTACACCATGTTGACTTATAATAGAATGTTATGTGTGTAATTTACATTTATTTTGTGGTACTATCAATTCTTATAACAATTTACGTTTTGTTAATAGTTGGTTGTAAATTAAAGGCAGTCATTGTTTCGATAGTTTACGTTTTGTTAATAGTTGGTTGTAAATAAAAAGCAGTCATTGTTTCGATATTATTAATATTAACTTTAGGAAAATTAGCAATGCTGTCTAAAGTTTCTGTTATAAGAACTGTAAATCAGAACGCAAAATAGTTGTGGAAATGGTAATAGTAATTTTAAAAGATTTCTCATGTAAAATTACCAATTTAAAGTACGATGTTGTAATTTGTCAGCAATTATGCTGTCCATTAATTATTTTTAGAAATTCTTCAACGGATGTACTACATTGATACTGAGAATTAAGCACAAAAAAATTCCACTAAAAGCCAATAGCTCATTGTAATTTTTTTTTTTTTTTTTTTTTTTTTTTTTTTGGGTCATCAGTTTTCTGACTGTTTTGATGAGGCCCACCACGAATTCCTCTCCTTTGCCAACCTCTTCATCTCAGTGTAGCAGTTGCAACATACGTTCTCAGTTATTGTAAATTAACAGCTTTAATTGTGATTAAGGTTACTAAGAATGGAATATGACTACGTGTTACTAAAACTTTTATAAATAGCTCATGCTTTTGTAACTATTATTAATTATTTGGTTGAGCAGCATTCGAAGACCGCATGTGATTGGTTTGGACTGTGTAAAAAGTGTGGCCTGCTTATTCTGTAAGTTTATGTGAAAGTGAAAGAAGCTAGCTATGAACATGTTTGTGACGATGTTTTGCTATTGAGAAAACAGCAGTTAACAGAAAAAGAACGGCAGGTTATTGATTGACAACTGCAACCTCGAACCAGTATACAGGGTGGTCCATTGATAGTGACCGGGCCAAATATCTCACGAAATAAGCATCAAACGAAAAAACTGTAAAGAATGAAACTCGTTTAGCTTGAAGGGGGAAACCAGATGGCGCTATGGTTGGTCCGCTAGATGGCGCTGCCATAGGTCAGACGGATATCAACTGCGTTTTTTTAAAATAGGAGCCCCCATTTTTATTACATATTCGTGTAGTACGTAAAGAAATATGAATGTTTCAGTTGGACCGCTTTCTTCGCTTTGTGATAGATGGTGGTGTAATAGTCACAAACGTATAAGTACGAGGTATCACGTAACATTCCGCCAGTGTGGACAATATTTGCTTCGTGATACATTACCCGTGTTAAAATGGACCAGTTACCAATTGCGGAAAAGGTCGATATCGTGTTGATGTATGGCTACTGCGATCAAAATTCCCAACGGGCGTGTGCTATGTATGCTGCTCGGTATCCTGGACGACATCATCCAAGTGTCCGGACCGTTCGCCGGATAGTTCCGTTATTTAAGGAAACAGGAAGTGTTCAGCCACATGTGAAACGTCAACCACGACCTGCAACAAATGTTGGTGCCCAAGTAGGTGTTTTAGCTGCTGTCGCGGCTAATACGCACATCAGTAGCGATAAATTGCGCAAGAATCGGGAATCTCAAAAGCGTTAGTGTTGAGAATGCTACATCAACATCGATTGCACCCGTACCATATTTCTATGCACGAGGAATTGCATGGCGACGACTTTGAACGTCGTGTAGAGTTCTGCCATTTAGCACAAGAGAATTTACGGGACGATGACAGATTTTTTGTACGCGTTCTATTTAGCGACGAAGCGACATTCACCAACAGCGGAAACGTAAACCGGCATAATATACACTATTGGGCAACGTAAAATCCACGATGGCTGCGACAAGTGGAACATCAGCGATCTTGGCGGGTTAATGTATGGTGCGGCATTATGGGAGGAAGGATAATTGGCCCACATTTTATCGATGGCAATCTAAATGGTGCAACGTATGCTCATTTCCTACGCAGTGTTTCAATGCATGACAGAATGGCGATGTACTTCCTACATGATGGATGTCCGGCACATAGTTCGTGTGCGGTTGAAGCGCTAATGAATAACATATTTCATGACAGGTGGATCGGTCGTCGAAGCACCATACCATGGCCCGCACGTTCACCGGATCTGACGTCTCCGGATTTCTTTCTGTGGGGAAAGTTGAAGGATATTTGCTATCGTGATCCACCGACAGCGCCTGACAACATGCGTCAGCGCATTGTCAATGCATGTGTGAACATTACGGAAGGCGAGCTACTCGCTGTTGAGAGGAATGTCGTTACACGTATTGCCAAATGCAGTGAGGTTGATGGTCATCATTTTGAGCATTTATTGCATTAATGTGGTATTTACAGGTAATCACGCTGTAACAGCATGCGTTCTAAGAAATGATAAGTTCACAAAGGTACATGTATCACATTGGAACAACCGAAATAAAATGTTCAGCCGTACCTACGTTCTGTATTTTAATTTAGATAACCTATCTGTTACCAACTGTTCGTCTAAAATTGTGAGCCGTATGTTTATTACAGCGTCATCTATCACAAAGCGAAGAAGTGGTCCAACTAAAACATTTCATGTTTCGTTGATATCCGTTTGACCTATGGTAACCCCATCTAGCGGGATAACCATAGCGCCATCTGGTTTCCCCCTTCAAGCTAGACAAGTTTCGTTCTCTGTAGTTTTTTCGTTTGACGTTTATTTCGTGAGATATTTAGTCCGGTCACGATCCATGGACCACCCTGTATACTGCACGGAAGCGCATAATACTTAATTATCGTTCTAACAATATCCATTTAATTCATGTCATGTCGGGATATACACTGCCTGAGAAGAAAGTGGAGTACGCAGAAGACCTGACCGGATGTCAATGTAACTTCCTATAGGCATACACCATATACGGGTGTGTACACTCTAAGTCCGAGAAAACGATGTAGCAAAAAAATTTATCTGAATGGTAGGGAAATCAGTAGATGTGATGTATATGTGCAGACAAATAAATGATTACAATTTCAGAAAAACTGGATGATTTATTGAAGAGGAAGAGCTTCACAAATTGAGCAACTCAATAACGCTTTGGTCGACCTCTGGCCCTTGTGGAAGCAATTATTCCGCTTGCCATTGATAGACAGTTGTCGGATGTGTACCTAAGGGATATCGTGCCAGATTCTGGTCCTTTGGCGTCAAAATCCGGATGTGGGTGGAGGTCCCTGCCCATAATGCCCCAGTCGTTCTCAACTGGGTAGAGATTCGGCGACCTTACTGGACGAGCTACGGTCTGGAAAACACGAAGACAAGCAGTAAACCCTCTTGCCGTCCGCGGTGGTCATTATCTTCGTGAAATGTAAGCCCAGGAAAATATCGTCAACCTACCGCTGTGCTGTAAGAGTGCCGGGAATGACAACCTGCTATGAAATGAAATGGCACGACAGACCATCACTTCTGGCTGTCGACTGGCACAGCGGGGAAGATTCAGGTTCGAACTCCACAGCTGTCCAGACATGTCTTCGCTGTTCATCAGGTGTCAGTTCGAAGTGGGACTCATCACCGAAGACAAGTCTGCTCTAGTCAGTCAGATTACAGGCCCAAATGACGAGCGAAGACCTGTCTAGAGACGTCGCGGACCTGACTGTCAGCCGCCGTATGGCCCGACAGTCACGAGTGATGGGCTGGATACCATTTCTTTTCATAGCAGGACCGTTTGATTGCCATTTGGGTCACCAGTACATGTCGACGATATCTATGCCCCGTTTTATTGCACTTCATCGAAAGCCGTCTTGGGCTTACATTTCAGCAAGATAATGCCAGCCAGCACAAGGCGAAAGTTTCTAATGGTTTTCTTCGATCTTGCCAAACCCTCAATTCGCCAGCAAGGTCACTGGATCTCTCACCATTTGATAAAGTTTGAAGCATTATGGGCAGGGACCTCCAACCAGCTCTGGACTTTGACGATCTAAGGTGCCTGCTGGACAGAATCTGGCACGATACCCACCAGGACATCTAGCAACTCTGTCAATCAGTGTCGAGCCGAATAGCTGGTTGCGTAATGACCAGAGGAGGACCAATGTGTTATTGACTTGCTCAATCTGTGAAGCTCTTTCTCTTGAATAAATCATCAATCTTTTCTGAAATTTAATCGTTGTTGTCTGTACATGTACATCACATCTTCCGGTTTTCGTCCCGCTCGAACAGGTCCATGGGGCGCGCCGTATTCTTTCTTAGGCCTTAGAGTGTAGCTGCAATTGTCTGGGACAGGTACAACGACCACCAGAGAGCTTTAATGTTGTTCGTGTTTAGTGTTGTTATCATTCCTAGTAGGGTATTAAAGGGGCGGTAATATCGTCGGATGCTGAGTTTTCACTGAGAAGGACATGGAAATGCTGCATACTGGTGTGAGACAGTGTTATCAGCATCTGACAGTTTGAAAATGGCCTCAATATGGCTCTCCAGTTGGACGACTGGTCGATTCGTGTACATCCAGATATGTCGGGCAGTCAGAAGTGACAGTGATCTGATGTTGGACTGTATGGGAACATGCGGGCAGTCGTATTCCCATCAGTGTTCCAGTCGAGAACGGCTGTTCACCCCAAGGGAGGATTGCTGGATCGTAAATCAAGTACATAGCATCCCCTTTACATAAGTGGCTGACATCCGAGAAAAAGTAATAGACTCCCTTGAACATTCTGTGTCTTCCCGCACCATTAGTCGTAAGCCGCCAACACGATTCGCATGCGCGGAATTCGCTATAAATACCATGACTGCATCAGGTCTCTTCAGTACTTTGTCTGCTCACCTGAGGATGGCCGGACGTCTCTGGGCCGAAATATCGTGGCTGAATGTTGATTGGATCCGGCTGCAAACCCAAAAATTACTGAAAAACACACGCACACACACACACACACACACACACACACACCCTCCCAATCTGTGAAGTTTCATTTCGTTTCCTCGTGCCTTTCGTGTGCTTAAGTTTTTTTTTTTATCAGCCTGTATATTTGTGTTAACTTACCGAGAATAACCAACCCCAAATTAAATTTTACACAAAATGGTAATGGGTTGTGTCAGACACGCAATAGTTTCGATGTCGTTCCCTTTTACTTTCTGTTGGAGAGGCGCTTTTACGATAGTGGTCTCATCTAAGGTTTTCTGGTTAATTCCAGAAAATGTTAGCGCTTTTCGATATGCTGAAAATCAACTTCATAACAATTAAGAGTTGTGTAGAGATGAGTAACCTGTATCTGGGCGCGAGGAATTCCTAGTCGGACGCAGAAATTAACCTCTCTTTCTCGTGTGTTGCGCCGATCACGGCAGAAATATTCTGTAGCAAACTGCTCAGCTTACCGAAAGCGTTAAGTCACTAACAGTAAGCAGCGTTCAAAACTTGACTGTCAAAAAATAGTTTACAAATTTAATTTCTCATTAAATTTAAATTCAGTAGACAGTTGCCAGTTTTTTTGCATGTCATGAAGTCCTTCCGGCAAGCTAATACTGCGACTGAATTCGATGTGCATCAAAATTTTAGAGTTTACTCGTAACCCTGTCCTATGCTGCCATCCCGACAATAAGCCTAAACGCAGCAACACTGTCATGTTGTTTTATGACCACTGGTCAGTCATACTGTTTCTGATCAAAAATAATCCTGTGGACTTCGATGCGATGTGTGTCTCGAACTCCGCTAGGATCAGAACACTTTCAGTGACGTGTCTGGGGGTCTATGGAGAAATGGCAACCCATTCTTCCTCAAGAGCCGAAACATGAGAAGGTAGTGGTGTCGAACGATGGGGTCTTCGGCAAAGCTCACATCTAACTCTTTCCAAAGCTGTTCCACTGGGTAGGTGAGTCCATTTCAGGAATGTTATTCTCAAGAAACCACCCCTCACAGATGCTGATTGATGACAGGGTGCATTGTCATGCTAACGCAAACACAATACTGGAAAATGTTTTGTGAATAAAACTGTATACATGACAACTATTGTTTTCCTTTCCTTTTCCTTCTATATTATATTATAAAATAATTGCGATCTAGATGGTTTTATTCACAAAATGTTCCTGGTGACAGCTGACTCATACAGGAAATTCATTTCGTTTATTAAGAAGGTTTGAAATGTGGTGATATCCTTCCACTTCTCGCTCTTTCTTAAGCAAAATAAGAGGACTACAAGCTGATCACGAAAAATACCCCTATACTGTAATACGATCTCGTGCGTGCTTCACCAGTGAGAATACACATGACGGCAGGTAACGTTCTCCAGACGTTCGCCAAATCTAAACCATTCAACCGGATTTCCACATGGTACAGTGCGATACATCAGTCACAGGCACTCGTTCCCAGTCATCCACTGTCCAATGGCGTCACACCGCCTCAAGCGCCACTTCTGATTTCATAAAAAATGTTTTATGAGGAGATGCTGACCACTGCATCCCACTCTTTTTAACTCCCTTCGCACAATCACTGTGTTTGCAGAACTGCTGGTAGTGGTCTGGAGTTCACGAAGGATTCCTGCCTTTGGTATCGTGAAATTTTTTGCAACCACCCTCCACATTACTCGATGGTTCCTGCACGTCGGTACCTGCGCTCTGCCTTATCTTGGATTAGCCGTGGTTGTCCATTGGCTTTTCCACTTCACAGTCACATGGCCAACAGTCGACTTGAGCGGGTTTAGAAGGGTTTAAATGTCCATAGTAGCTGAACTCTGCTGGTCGTCCCATTCTGATATTATTGTTTCTCACATTTTATAGTGCCACGTCTGCTTCCCGGTACATCTAGTGTTCAATTCCGTATCACATAGTGGTATCCGAATTCTCTTGATCACATAGTGTGCATCTGACGGAAAGCATAGCAAAGCACGGTTGAGCAGATTTCTACGAGGTGTGCGGTTGCTCGAGCATCAGTGAATTCGTGATAATGAATTGAAACCCTCAGCTGCCGACAGGTGTTGTTAATATACCTCGATGGGGACAGCTGAAAATGTGTGCCCCGACCGGGACTCGAACCCAGAATCTCCTGCTTACATGACAGACGCTCTATCCATCTGAGCCACCGGGGACACAGATGAATACCTCGACTGCAGGGACTTATCTCTTGCACGCTTCCCGTGAGACCCATACAACTGCCCACAATCTACATATGTAATGTTCCTAAAAGATACTTTGCCCATGTACTCATTAGGAACATTACATATGTAGGTTGTGGGCAGTTGGCAGTGTGGGTCTCACGGGAAGCGTGCAAGGGATAAGTCCCCGCAATCACGCTATTGATCTGTGTCATCGGTGGCTCAGTGGACAGAGTGTCTGGCATGTAAGCAGGAGATCCAGGGTTCGAGTCGCGGTCGGGACACATATTTTCAGCTGTCCCCATCGAGGTGTATCAACAACACCTGTCGACAGCTGAGGGTTTCAATTAATTATCATTTATTCTACAGATTATGGTATCTGCTCTTTCGAGAACAGTTACTACCTTCATGTTAGTGAATTCGATTTCACAACGCAAATGGATTTCAACGTTAATGACGATGAAACATAGTAAATTAGTAAACAAAATTAATGCTAGTAAGGTCGAGCATCAACTGTCATGCTCTCGAAGACTGGTCTAGATTTTATTTCAACGTCAGCAATGCTGAAGTTGATCTGGTGGCGCTGATCTGCTCTTTGCCAAGTGCGTTTCGACCATTGGTCGACCGAAATGTGTGCTGCGATGTGGATGGCAGAGGGCCGGCATCCGTTGCTGTGATCTGTTGCAAGGTGAATATTTTGGAAACTTGTGATAAGGTCTTTTGGGACCAAACTGCTGAGGTCATCGGTCCCGAAGCTTACGCACTACTTAATCTAATTTAAACTTACTTACTCTAAGAACAACACACACACCCATGCCCGAGGGAGGACTCGAACCTCCGACGGGTGGAGCGGCCAGGCCTGGGACAAGACGCCTCAAACCTCGCGGGTACCCCGCGCGGCTGTTGCAACGTGAGCGTTCGTTCCTTTATAGAGGTATACTAATAAAGTTTCGTGCATCAATCAATATGACGTCTAAAAAGCGTAATGTTGACAGTGAAATTAGAAACTTTCTGACTGTTAGACCTACAGCCGTTCCAGTTTGCCTCACCTGCAACAAAACGGTCGCTATTCTTAAAAGCGCTAGTTTGTAGTGACGCTACTAAACATAACATCATAGTTCCAGAAAAGCTTCCCTCCTCTCAGTGAAACGCCTCAAGATCGTATAGCGATATGGACACGTACAGATGGCGATAGTATCGCACACACAAGGTACAAAGGGCAGCGCATGGCAGAACTGGCGTTTGTTCACAGGTGGTTCATGTGAAAAGGTTTCCCATGGGATCGTGGCAGCGCGACTGGAACTAAGACACTTTCAACGCAGCTTGGTAGTTAGAGCTGGACGCGTGGGACGTCCCATTTCGGAAATTGTTAAGGAATTCAGTATTCCGAGGTCCACAGTATCAAGAGCGTGCCGAAAATGCCAAAATTCAGGCATTACCTCTCACCATGGACAACGAAGTGGCCGACGGCCTTCGCTTAACGACCGAGAACAGCGGTGTTTGTGTAGAGTTGTCAGTGCTGCCAGACAAGTAACACAGTGTGAAGCAACTGCAGCAGTTGATGTGGGACATAGGACAAACGCATCCGTTAGGACACTGAGACGAAATTTGGCTTGCCTGTCGTGGGTTCGTGACCATATCGATTGAACACTAGACAACCGGAAAACCGTGGCCTGGTCAGATGAGTCCCGACTTCAGTTGGTAACAGCTGATGGCAGGGTTCCCGTGCGGCAGACACCACGAAGCCATGGACACAGGTTGTCAACAAGGCACTGTGCAAGCTGTTGGTGGTTCTATAATGATATGAGCTGTGTTTACATGGAATGAACTGGGCCCTGATTATGATCTTGGAGACCATTTACAGCCATTCATGGACTTCATGTTCCAAACAACTATGGATGAGAATGGATGTGAATACACCATCTCACTGGGCCACAATTGTTCGCGATTGGTTTGAAGAAAATTCTGGACAATTAGAGCGATTGATTTGGCCACCCAGATCACCCTACATTAACTCCACCGAACATTTATGAGATATGTCACTTCATGCACAGTATCCTGCACCGACAACACTTTCGCAATTATGGACGGCTATAGAGGAAGCACGGCTCAATATGAAGGGCTTATTTCAACAGCGGTGCAAGTCCATTTTTGTTCATTGTGAGATGTCCTATAGTTAAATGAGCGCTGAAAAATCTGCAGTTGAGATATCAGCAATATTCAGGCATATGGCTTCTTGCTAGAGATGAACCTTTCTTTCTGTTTGTTTGGATAATTGATTTCAGAAGCATTATAGGCAGAAAAATGGAGGTAATGGACTTGTAGCACTGTTGAAATAAGCCCTTCATACGACTGCAGGAGACTTCCAATGAGTTGTTGAGTCCAGGCCACGTCTAGCTACTGATCTACGCCGGACATAAATAGGTCTGACACTATGCGAGGTGGTACCCATGAAGTTTGTTACCGTAGTTAAACTACAAGCATGTTTAACGTCCTATAAAAAAGCATGTGCTTGGGTGGTGCAAGAGCGACTGAGACAAATCTGCAGAGAAACGGCGTCGCACGTGCGCTGGAAGCTTAATAAAAACCAGAAGCCATTCAGGGACTCTGAGGTAGTAAAAGAATGTATGTTGGAAGTGCGCACTGCACATTTTGAAGAGAAGACGGATATCGTCGCCGTTATTCAAGGTATTCCACTGTTGGCAAGAAGTAATAAACGAAGCACGCAAACTGACAAGAAAAGTAGCTAGGGTGAACTTTAACAGAGGCCACATTGCTGTGCCATTGTCATTCTTATGCTATTGTCCTTGACGAACCATGTGACACTGTTGATGACGTCAGCATTTGCGCGATTGTATCGTACATAGGGAAAAATTGCTAATAGTATTACTGCCGTTTAAAGGCAAGATTCGCGGAGAAGGTTTGTTCAAGACTTTTGATGATTTCTTGACAAAATAAAACATTAATTACGATAAAATAGTTTCCATATGAACTGAAGTGAAGTGGAAGGAAGACAAGGATTTCTGGTCAGATGAGTATCGGGTAATATCAACAGCAGCAGAAAATGGTATAACAGGTGTAGGATTCGTTATGAATAGGAAGGTAGGGCAGAGGGTGTGTTACTGTGAACAGTTCAGTGACCGGGTTGTTCTAATCAGAATCGTCACCAGACCAACACCGACAACGATAGTTCAGGTATACATGCCCACGTCGCAAGCTGAAGATGAACAGATAGAGAAAGTGTATGAGGATATTGAAAGGGTAATGCAGTATGTAAAGGAGGACGAAAATCTAATAGTCATGGGCGACTGGAATGCAGTTGTAGGGGAAGGAGTAGAAGAAAAGATTACAGGAGAATATGGGCTTGGGACGAGGAATGAAAGAGGAGAAATTGAGTTCTGTAACAAGTTTCAGCTAGTAATAGCGAATACCCTGTTCAAGAATCACAAGAGGAGGAGGTATACTTGGAAAAGGCTGGGAGATACGGGAAGATTTCAATTAGATTACATCATGGTCAGACATTCCGAAATCAGATACTGGATTCTAAGGCGTACCCAGGAGCAGATATAGACTCAGATCACAATATAGTAGTGATGAAGAGTAGGCTGAAGTTCAAGACATTAGTCAGGAAGAATCAATACGCAAAGAAGTGGGATACGGATGTACTAAGGAATGACGAGATACGTTTGAAGTTCTCTAACGCTATAGATACAGCAATAATGAATAGCGCAGTAGGCAGTACAGTAGAAGAGGAATCGACATCTCTAAAAGGGGCCATCACAGAAGTTGGGAAGGAAAACATAGGTACAAAGAAGGTAGCTGCGAAGAAACCATGGGTAACAGAAGAAATACTTCAGTTGATTGATGAAAGGAGGAAGTACAAACACGTTCCGGGAAAATCAGGAATAGAGAAATACAAGTCGCTGAGGAATGAAATAAATCGGAAGTGCAGGGAAACTAATACGAAATGGCTGCAGGAAAAATGTGAAGACATCGAAAAAGATATGATTGTCGGAAGGACAGACTCAGCATACAGGAAAGTCAAAACAACCTTTGGTGACATTAAAAGCAACGGTGGTAACATTAAGAGTGCAACGGGAATTCCACTGATAAATGCAGAGGAGAGAGCAGATAGGTGGAAAGAATACATTGAAAGCCTCTATGAGGGTGAAGATTTGTCTGATGTGATAGAAGAAGAAACAGGAGTCGATTTAGAAGAGATAGGGGATCCAGTATTAGAATCGGAATTTAAAAGAGCTTTGGAGGACTTACGGTCAAATAAGGCAGAAGGGATAGATAACAGTCCATCAGAATTTCTAAAATCATTGGGGGAAGTGGAAACAAAACGACTATTCACGTTGGTGTGTAGAATATGTGAGTCTGGCGACATACCATCTGACTTTCGGAAAAGCATCATCCACACAATTCCGAAGACGGCAAGAGCTGACAAGTGCGAGAATTATCGCACAATCAGCTTAACAGCTAATGCATCGAAGCTGCTTACAAAAATAATATGCAGAAGAATGGAAAAGAAAATTGAGAAGGCACTAGGTGGCGATCAGTTTGGCTTTAGCAAAAGTAAAGGGACGAGAGAGGCAATTCTGACGTTACGGTTAATAATGGAAGCAAGGCTAAAGAAAAATCAAGACACTTTCATAGGATTTGTCGACCTGGAAAAAGCTTTCGACAATATAAAATGGTGCAAGCTGTTCGAGATTCTGAAAAAAGTATGGGTAAGCTATAGGGAGAGACGGGTCATATACAATATGTACAACAACCAAGAGGGAATAATAAGAGTGGACGATAAAGAACGAAGTGCTCGTATTAAGAAGGGTGTAAGACAAGGCTGTAGCCTTTCGCCCCTACTCTTCAATCTGTACATCGAGGAAGCAATGATGGAAATAAAAGAAAGGTTCAGGAGTGGAATTAAAATACAAGGTGAAAGGATATCAATGATACAATTCGCTGATGACATTGCTATCCTGAGTGAAAGTGAAGAAGAATTAAATGATATGCTGAACGGAATGAACAGTCTAATGAGTACACAGTATGGTTTGAGAGTAAATCGGAGAAAGACGAAGGCAATGAGAAGTAGTAAAAATGGGAACAGCGAGAAACTTAACATCAGGATTGATGGTCACGAAGTCAATGAAGTTAAGGAATTCTGCTACCTAGGCAGTAAAATAACCAATGACGGACGGAGCAAGGAGGACATCAAAAGCAGACTCGCTATGGCAAAAAAGGCATTTCTGGCCAAGAGAAGTCTACTAATATCAAATACCGGCGTTAATTTGAGGAAGAAATTTCTGAGGATGTACGTCTGGAGTACAGCATTGTATGGTAGTGAAACATGGACTGTGGGAAAACCGGAACAGAAGAGAATCGAAGCATTTGAGATGTGGTGCTATAGACGAATGTTGAAAATTACGTGGACTGATAAGGTAAGGAATGAGGAGGTTCTACGCATAATCGGAGAGGAAAGGAATATGTGGAAAACACTGATAAGGAGAAGGGACAGGATGATAGGACATCTGCTAAGACATGAGGGAATGACTTCCATAGTACTAGAGGGAGCTGTAGAGGGCAAAAACTGTAGAGGAAGACAGAGATTGGAATACGTCAAGCAAATAATTGAGGACGTAGGTTGCAAGTGCTACTCGGAGATGAAGAGATTAGCACAGGAAAGGAATTCGTGGCGGACCGCATCAAACCAGTCAGTAGTAGACTGATGAAAAAAAAAAAAAAAAAAAAAAAAAAATGAACTGATGGTGCTCCATTTACGACAGGCAAAGATATTTAAAGAGGACCAGAGATAACAAGGGTGTGTTACTATTTTATCAGACAGCCCTTTTTGACACACTCAGTAGTAACCTGAAAAGCTCTTCGACAAAGGCAGTTCAAGGAGTTTCTTTCTGAATGTGATATGGCGTACTCTGATTTACTACAACACTAGAATGTTCTTTGGCTTAGTTAATGGTAATTTCTGGCAAATAAAATGATAACTAGCCTAATTATTGGGAAATTTGGATACAAGGGAGCAAGGGAATACCTGGAATTCCTAGTATGCGAGTGAAATTGCTAGCTGTGATTTTCGTGAAAGACATTCTGAAATATTTAAATGTGTTCAACACCGACGTACAAGGAAACGAGAATTTAATATGAGATTTGAAACAAAGTCAGTCTGGTTTCCGTCGCAGAGTGGATTTCTTGTTTGAAAACGTTACTGGATATCAAGAATTTATTCATTTTCCAACAATACTTGAATATTAAAAGAAGTATTTCGAAATAGACACGGCAGTGTTTCTAGCTTTTAGAACAGAGCTTGGCAAGGAATTTACGGAAAGATTACAACACTTTACCGAAATGTGGAAGCTGTCGCAATTCTTAAAATCGCCGTACGAAGTGCCCCCAGTGGCAGAATGGACTGATGTGGTTGCAAATCTGTTTAGTTTTCTACAGCATTCGCCTCAAATAGATGTAGTCGACTTGTAAGAAGATGTTTCCTTGTCCTCGTGAAGCAGCTGCATCCGCTAAAGAATTTTGGAGCGAACTTGTTACGGAAAATAATGAAAATTGTAAAAAACAGGCTGTTTACATGGCCCCGCATACATATGTGAAACTATATTTCTTAAAAAATAATTTTTTTGAGAGCATATACCGTTTATGGTTAACGTATTCCCACCTTCAAGGCATTCTTCGCGAAAGATGTTCTTCACGAGAACCGAAGTATGTAAAGTTGGTTCAAGACCACAAATGTGATTTCTCGAATTGACTTGTAATTCTGTATCTCTTATATTATTTATAAGAGCAAAAATAAGCATTAAAACCAAATTTATGCTTATATTACGAGTTCATACAGGGTGGACAAAAAGTCACAAAGGGGCTATAACTGTGAATAACTTTTTTGTTTATAATTAGTTTCCACTGATATTTTACAGATTTAAAGAGCAAGGATTGACAGTCTCCCGCCCTTCTTTTGTCAGTAGTCAGTATCTGTAAGAAAAGAAAGTAGAAAAGAATAAATCTTTTACTCACAGATATAACCCTTTCGGGACTTTTGGCCCACACTAAATAAACTTGAAAAACGAAAATTTTCCGGATGTGAGTTATTATGTTCCCTGTAGGCCTTGCTAAAATTTTGGAAAAGCATCCAGACCTCCCTCAAATTTACGTGCCTACTCTCACTGTTTGATGAATAAAGCCACGAATACTTTCCAGTTTGACAATTTGCTTGGTAGCTTACTTGCTAATTACACACACGGTCGAAATCCTGCCCCTTTCGCTACATTAACATGAATGGTAAAGCTAGTTCAGAAATAAAAGTTAGGCATGCTACAACAGGTGAATGTCTAATAGGGAATATATAACTTAGGCAAAAGTTTTAATAAACACCATTTATTTCAAGCCATTTTGTTATTTGTAAAGACTGGATTTTTTTGACGTTTAGGGGATACGTGGCTTTGGGCACAGAGTCAGGTAGGCACTCAATAAACCTGCACTGACCTACCGAACAGTGAAAACTTCCGTCAAGTAACAAAGACAGAACCGATAAATCGTAGAGTACGCTGGCTTGATGTGACGCGAGAAGTGCTGGCACGTCACTGGCAGTCAGGGACAGTAAACGTCTGGTTTCCCCTCGCGACTAGGCCCAAGCACCTCGTAAAACTTCTACGACGCCGTTCGGTGGTTCAGCAGGGCATCCGGGCCTTGTAAAGACGGATCCTGTGCGCGAGACGTGAGGAATTAAAAGTGGAGAGTTGCCGAGTGTCCAGGACACACACTGCAGGAGATACAGCGGTTTGGCTTTGTTCAGAGACGTCTGGTGCGTTTTCATTGCCTTTTGCACATCTACGTCCACGAAGAGTGCACCACCACACCCTAGCTGTCTGGCACTGTCTGTCTTGTGGGACACAGAAACTGTCCACTTACTTTTTGCCCTAAAGGCTCGCTACCCCGCCGCAGTCTCAGCCGTCGGAATGGCGACATATTCCTTATGAAAACGAGACAGGTGGAAAAGAAGTTATTAAACTGTTCATTATTTCAAAAGTAATCCCCGTAACTGTTAACACATTTGTCGCACTTTGAGACGTAACTGTCAATCCTTTCGTGGAAAATGTTTCCGGTAGCCTACGGAACCGTGATTGCATCCAAGCGTGTATATCTTCGTCCGAAGGAAATAGACAGCTACAAATGTCTTTTTGAGGACTCCAAAAACATTTACTGAACTCTTGTGCGGAAAGGTGTGCATCCATTTTCAATAAACTACCACAAGAATTCAAAAATGTCAGCAGTAATCCACCCGCTTTCAAATCGAAACTGAAGAGTTTGCTTATGGGTCACTTCTTCTATTCTGTTGAGGAATACCTTGAAAAAAAAAATTAAGCTGATTGTTATGTTGTATTATTGATTGCGTTTACTTAAGCTAATGACCTCGTGGTTCATAACATTTTATTTTCATCTGTTATTACTTTTATGTTATAATTTCATGTACTGACACGTTCCATGACCTTGGCGATTTGCTCCTGAATTTGGTCCTACGGAACTTGACGTATAAATAAATAAAATAAAATAAAATAAAATAAAGCAGCATTGTTACGCAATGGTTTTTTGACAGTAACATTCCTGAAACAAGTGTTGTCACTAATATTATTTCTCCTATTCCTCATTACTTTTGTCTTTTTGCTTACTCATTAGACTGTTGATTTCACTCAACATGTCCTCTAATTATTCATCACTTTCATTGAGAATATCAGTGTCATCAACGAATCTTATCGCTGACATCCTTTCACCCTGAATTTTAAAACCGGCCTTAAGCCTTTCTTATATTTCTCTCACTGCTTCTTCAGTATACAGATTAAACAGTAAGGGCGAAAGATTGCATCCTTGTCTTACACCATTTTTAGTCTGAGAATGTCGTTTATGGCATCCCATTCTTATTGTTCCCTTTATGGATTTTGTACATATTGTATATTATTCTCCTATCCTGCAGTTTACACCTATTTTTCTGAGAATTTAGACTGTAGAACACTTTATCTACGACGATAAATCCCACTACCCGACGACGATATCCATCCTTCCAGACCTAGTGGACAACGCACCACCTCTCTCCATCCTTTCATTTGCTCTCTTGTCCATCCTTCCCGTCAATAACAGTGATTCCACAGGGTTCCGTTGTAGTACTCACTATTCCACTTTCATCACGAACACGATATTCATGCTCCGATAGCATCACCATAGTAACATCAACATCATCTCTGATTACATTTTAACTTGTTTTTTTTTAATCATGAGGTGTTTCAACAATGTGTATCTTTTTGAAAACAGAATTTATTTCATGTTTTACATATTGAACAGCATTTGTCTGACATATAAAACCGGTGTTTTAAAGTACTGCATTATCCGCTGCGTTCCTCGTGGGGAAATGAATAACAATGAAAACAGAAAGAAGACATAAGTTAGTTCATGTGTTCTTCTGTAGGCCAAACAAAAAAAAAATCAATAAAACTCTAATTTAGTCAACGCCCTGAGGACGGTCGCTGGAACGATCTAAAACTCGCTAGCTTTAGTGTTTTAGTTTTTCAAAGACGTGGCTGCACACACAAAATGATTTGCACGGGCCGTGGGAGTCTGCTTATTTATATCAGTTAAGGAGAAGTTTGGGACGCTTCCTTTCATAAGGGCTGCTCTCTTTCACATCTTTGTCTGACTGAGATAGTGCTCCGCACTTAATTACCACGGTGGTGGCGAGACACACTCCAAATTACTTCCCTTCCTTCCTGAAGATCGGAAGACCTGTAGAGAGGAAGACAGTATGAGACAGCTAACGAATATGACCTCATGCTTACTGCATCGAGTGAATAAATATTAAGGATGCGCACGCACCTCCTTCTCTCATTCCTATGGGCCGTAACCTTTCCACCCACGTCGTCTGCTACCGTGTCTGTTAATGGGATTGCTGCTATCTCCCTGAAGGCTTGCGCTATTCACTGCCTCCTGCCTCGTTCACTTAAGGCAGCTGACTCAGCCAAAGTAATGCTAAAGGTTACGGTTGCGACCCTTCTTACAAATTAAAACCGTGTGTCGAGCAGGAAGTCGTACAGGGATGCGACTCGACCTCTTGAACTTAGAAATTGTTACTAAGGCTTTGTCACAGACCTTCTTGTTTCACCTGAATCTTACAGAAAAGGCAATTCGAGTACAATCATTTCTCTCTCGTTTTCATTTGCTATATTGTACATTCTTCACTGTATTCTCATTACTTTCTAGGTTTGACTGCTGGCTTCGCTTTAGATATCGAGTCCACGGTCTGTCCACTGAACTTCTCCACAAATGTTTATGAACTGGGATTGTGGTCTAAAATATATGCAGCTTTTTTCCTAGTGCAGATTTCTCTATTACAGATTTCACACCTAATTTTAACATTATGCAGACGTTTCCGATTTCAGTCTCTGAGGTAGAACTTTTACAGATCTGCAGACTCTCATTTTTGGCGATTTCATTTGCCTAAGAGTTTCGTTTCAGAATCTCACGTTCTACTCTATACAGTTGGGGACTGTCATTACCTTACAAAATTTAATTTGTGCCTGTATTGCAAGCTTTTCCTTTGATTTCCCTACTTATTCTCTTACAGGTACATATGTTCTAATTTTTTCCCTAGCCATCTTCATAGATCTTTCTTGCAGTCAAAGTAGTGGAGATGAGGCATTTGCTACAAAGTTATACTTCCGATGCAGATTTTTTTCTCATGCTACCCTTTCCTAACAAAGCCATTATCGAAGTTCTAGTTAGAAATCTTTTAATGATGTGAAGCGTTTGAGACATTTAGCTTATACGGACTGAATCAGACCTTATTTCGACGAGACGTCAAACCTCATGCTTCAGACCTGATTCATCGCAACGGTGCGTCCGGTTTATTTCCAGTAAAATACTCTTGGGCAAACGGTTACCGGTGAGTACATTCGTAGGAGTTAAGTCTGCCTGGAAGTTCATGGAAAATGGTGATATGTATATATTGGCTTTGTGTCCAGTAGTCGTTCCCTCTGGAGTTCGAAGTGCTATGCTCCAAACTGTCCTCCATTTGGTCGATGCGCGTGGTAAGTAGAGCGCGTGCAAGCTTTTGTTTCTATCAATAAAACGTCTTTGTGAGGGAAGTAGATAATTTGGATTTTAAAAATTGTAAAAAAACTGTGGAGAAGGGAATAGACAAAACTACGTGTGGCAGGAAAATGTTAAGGAAAGAGAAAAGAAGAGAGAGAGTCCTGTTACACAGACACTAAACAACGAGGTTAATAAGTCTTATTAGAGATTCTAACATAAATTTGTGTGGAGTTGTGTAACAAATAGAAGTCAATTCTGAGAGACTTCTTTCCTGAATTTCATTTTGTTCTGTTCTTGAATAAAATTTAAAAGGTTTGAGAAGTTATTTTCTAGTCAACAGTTGACTGTAGCAGAGGACACCATGGCAGCCCCCAGTGGCTTGCACCTCTGTTGCATTTTATTTTAATTCTGACTATCTGACGCTTTCAGGTATGACCGCAGCTTTCGTATGTTTTGGTACGTTATGCTGTAACATTTATTTTTAATTTTGTCCGAAGAAGGTGTCCCTTGTGACACCGAAATCTAGGTCACAAATTAAGTGTGTTCGTGACTGAGGGCTGTGTTTTTCAAAATTTTGCCTTATTATTTTTTGCGATGATAAGGTGATTAGCAAAATTCTGTGGCAGATTACCTTCTCAGTTCTATGGACACAAATAAGTCATTTAGAAATAGTAACACAGCTTTTTCATTCTCCTGACAAATATGAGATTTGCAACATAGAACAGATGACACTTCCACTCTTCACATGTTCTGGACACATAACTTTTTGCAATGTGACTAACATCCGTCACAGTTACACTAATTTCAAAAGAAATTACTGGTCTCGTCCGTCATCGGCCATTGTCTGGCCATAAAAAACGTGCCGTGGTTCAGTCGCAGCACTCTTGAAACCAGACTCTCAATGTGCTTATGATCTGAGTATGGTAGATGCCGTCCGAAACGAGTCACTTTGTTTGAATAAATTGATGGTGGCAGTAAATAAATCATTTTCAAAACAAGCACTGTGCATCTTCTGCTCAACTGAAATGTCGCTGTTGGCAGCGGAATATCTGTCATTGCACGCTGGAGAAGCTTCAGAGTAGCGCTCAGTCGGCCTGTGTGGCCGAGCGGTTCTAGGCGCTTCAGTCTGGAACTGCGTGACCGCTACGGTCGCAGGTTCGAATCCTGCCTCGGGCATGGGTGTGTGTGATGTCCTTAGGTTAGTTAGGTTTAAGTAGTTCTGAGTTCTAGGGGACTGATGACCTCAGATGTTAAGTCCCATAGTGCTCAGAGCCATTTGAACCATTTTTGAGTAGCGCTCAGTGTGTAATTGTTTAAAAACGAAAAGGCGCATCAGGGATGAGCCCAAACCAACTATCCACGTTTAAGACGTGCAAGTTGTCTTGGTGACGTAAACAATAAGGATTTTCTTCTCATCAATAATGAGGATTGTGGATATTTCCCCTTACGTTACATTTAGAGGACTTTTCATCAGTCCACTGTATGAAAGTCGTGGTGTTTTGTATTTAAAAACAAAGTGCAGAAAGCGATTTTGTCTGTAAATAATATTTTCTTAATGATAGTTGTGATACGGACGTACATATCACCTAGAGGTACGCAGATAGTACATCTGCTCACTCTAGAGTCTCAGTGCCATTTTTCGTGAAGGAAGATGAGTCGAGACGTACCTGCAATTCTGTCGCCATTAAAACTTCTTGCGACATTTTTGCTACCATTATAGGTAATTTTTAACCATCATTGTGTATCCGTACCTCAGATATAAAAAAGACACATGAACGATCGGAATACCTAACTGAATAACCGTACGCAACTTGTGAAAGCTTACACAATATACTTGTAAAACGCGGCTTGTTGGACACGAGTAATGACACTGTCAGCGAGTGTATGCAAGTCAAGATATCTAACGTCAACAGTTAACACTAGATACGGGTAAGTGGCGAGCTATGGCGTGACGTACCACGCGTGACACGTTGGCAGGAAGATTTTTGATGACTTCACCGAAACTGTGCAAAATACAAAAAAAGTTTTCGAAAAAAAATTTCAGCTGAGAGAGCACTTTTCGACGGTACTAACATTTTAAATCAAATGGTTCAAATGGCTCTGAGCACTATGGGACTTAACATCTGAGGTCATCAGTCCCCTAGAGTTAGAACTACTTAAACCTAACTAACGTAAGGACATCACACACAAAAATGCCCGAGGCAGGACTCGAACCTGCGACCGTAGCAACAACATGGTTCCAGACTGAAGCGCCTAGAACCGCTAGGCCACAGCTACATTTTAACACGTTGTTTGTAGCTGAATACATTTTAACACGTTGTTTGTAGCTGAATTCATTTTCTCCTTTTCCAAACACAATCTAGGCAATTGTAGCTTCACCATTCTGTTCATCCTTATTAGTCGTAAATAATTCCAACTATTCCTCCAACTCCTTCTCAGCCATTTCAACTGCCGGCCGCGGTGGTCTCGCGGTTAAGGCGCTCAGTCCGGAACCGCGCGACTGCTACGGTCGCAGGTTCGAATCCTGCCTCGGGCATGGATGTGTGTGATGTCCTTAGGTTAGTTAGGTTTTAGTAGTTCTAAGTTCTAGGGGACTGATGACCACAGATGTTAAGTCCCATAGTGCTCAGAGCCATTTGAACCATTTTGAACCATTTCAACTCCTGGAACATTCTGTGGAAACTCAGAATCAATTCCTCCGAGACTCGGGATATAATTACAGGACGAACCACCAGCAGCTTCCATCTCTGTGAATTCCACCCCGGCTTTTACGAAAATAAAGTTAAAAAGAGGACAACGACTGATTACATGAACGAAGAAGCGAAAGCGTGAGAGTTGTATTACAAGTTGCAGTCATATTAATTTTACCTCCTGTCAAAAGTCTGAATAAGTACCTTTTCTAACATGGACGTCGTAAAATCATGGCTCAATCGTCGAAAATCTAGGTGGTGATGATTCCAAGCTCGGATGCAAA